>NC_050578.1:284283221-284479717 GCF_011100635.1 Trichosurus vulpecula | reverse complement strand
TGAGATGGAGTGGAGGAAAGCATTTGAGCAAACCAATGTGTGTGTCAAGTCCCAGTATGAGGGCAGGAGGTGGGGAAAGATCCCCACTATGAGCCTATGCTGAATTTGCTGAGAGAGGAGGGAGAGCGGCTGGGGTCCACTGCAATGGCCTTAGGATTGGGTTAGGTGATGGTATTTTGGGATGAATGAACCCCAATGGGAGAGAGGTGGCTGGTGATGGTGGTAGAGGAGGAAGCTGGAAGAGGCCATTGGGCAAGGAGGATTCCACCTCTCCCGCCATGACAAGTAACTAGCTGTGAGTCCAATTGAAGCCATGCTGGACAGGGTGGCCAGGGCCAGTATCCTGTGGGAATGAGAGGAGGAAGGAGAAGGGCTTGGGGTGCTTTTCGCATTCTAGCGGGTTTCTGGGGCTATTTTGAGATGATAGATTTTTGTTACTCTCATTTCTTAGGGAATGCAGCACCTTCTGAGGTCGTCTGAAGTTGGAATGTCCTCCTTTATAAATTCTTTGTTCCTATACTTTGGCTGTTGCTCCATGGGGGCAGCATTAGCATAGCATAAGACATCACATATTAGGGGTTTTTAATAGACATATTTGCCCCAAATATTGTCCCAATCTGTTTCTTTTTGAAACATTGATTTTACGGTACAAAATTCTGTTATCTTTTATAGAATCAAAATCATGAATTTTCTCCCCAATGATAGTGTTTGTAAATCACTTCACACAGTGCCTGGCACTCAACAGGCACTTAATAAGTGCTTATTTTTCTTTCTTCCCTTTCCTTCAGTTGGATAACGAGCTCGTTGCTCATTTTCTGGCAGTTTTTAAAAACAGCAGCTATTTCTGTCACTGACCCTGTTAGAATTGTTCGAGGCTGTGTGGGCAGGACCTGCTCCTCGCTGCTGTCCTTTTGGGCCATGTTGCCATAGCCTGGCTCCCCATATAGTTTTGTCACATGGTCCTCACTTTCTCCATGGCTTCTCAAATGCAGAGATTTTGTTTGGGGGTTTCTAGTTGGGGCATTGACAGCTCTCTTTACTCTTTCCCCAATGCCGTGTGTTTTTCTAATTCTTGCTTTCCAGGACATGGAGAGGTCAGCTTCAGTGGAACGGTGAAGTTGGAGACCAGGTCAGCCTCGAGCTGCTCACTCCCTCTTCTTGTCAAAGGTAGCACCTGTGCTTGCCACCTCTGGATCAGCCTTGACTCATTCTCCCCAAGCACCCTCCTCTCCACCCTGTTGTCTGACTTTTTGTCCCCTTATGCATTGCTCAAGCCCTCATCATCTGCTGCCTGGAAGGTTACTGGAACCGCTTCCTAATTGGTCTCACTGCCTCTTCCTTGTCCAACCACCCCCAGCTGCCAAAGTATAGGCACCGTGTTATCTCCCCTCCTCCCAGGGGCTTCCGAGGAACTCTAAGACCTAATGTAAACTCTGGCATTTAAGCTCTTCCATCCTGGCCCCTTCCTCTTTCTCTAGCCTACACATTACTATCCTTCACTCTGGTCTAGCCAGACTGGTATTCTGGCTGTTCCTCACATTCCAACCTCATCTCCTGCCTCTGCACCTTTGCCCTGGCTGTCCCCCATGCCTGGGATGTTCTCCCTCCTCCCCTCAGCCTCAGCTCAAATGCCCCCTTCTGCAGGAGGCCTTTCCATGTTCCTCCAGATGCTATCAATGCCTTCTCTGCTAAGTTTCTTTGTGTCTACTTCACCTGTATCTCATAGATATCTGTGTACATAAACATCAGCACATAAATTACCTGAGGGCAAAAATTATTTTGCTCCTACTTAGGAAGTGTCTGGAACACAGTAGGCACTTAATAAAGTAAATGCCAGTTTTTTGACTGATGCAAAGGTATCGTGTATAGTGGGCCCAGTTTGGACTTGGTATCCAGAAAGGCTAGATTGGAATCCTACCTCAGACACTTCATAGCTGGGTGACCCTGGGCAAGGCACTGCCCCTCTGCCCGCCTCCGTTTCGCCATCTGTAAAATGAGGGTTATCGTAGCATCTGAATCACTCATAGAATTCTTGCAAGATAAGTAAGAATAGAAACGGGAAATGTTTCGTGAACCTTCTCAGCGGCCTAAGCAATGGTGGAAGTTTCAGGGTTCTCCTGCGGTTCCCCTTTGCCAGTTTTCTTTTCATAGTTATTCCTCACGTTCTTGTCTATTTTCCTCTATGAATTTTGTTGGGACTTTAATTATGGAAAAGCCTACTACTGTTTTGATAGGTATGGCATTAAATTCAGGAGGTAGTTTGGAAAGGTTTGCCACTTTACTAAATTTTCTTGACCTACCTATTCAGAGGGGAACAAATATATTTAATTCAGTTCACCAGGAATTTATAAAATGCATACTATGTGCCAGATGTTGTACCGGGCCCTGGAAACCCAAAGGCCAAAAGAAAAACAAGCCCCACCCTCCCAAAGCATCCATCCCACTGTGGTAGAGTGGGGAGTGATCATAATGACATGGGTGAATAAACAGAAAATAGAGTGGAAAGGAAGAGAGAAGACTTGAGATCAAACCCCGGCTCCGCTACTAACTATGGCGGCATTGACCAACGTCTCTGGCCTTAGCGTCCTTATCTATCAGATGAAGAGGCTGGATTTGGCAGCTTCTGAGGTCTCTTCTAGCTTGAAATCTGTCACTATAATCCCTCTAGTACCAGCTCATTGGCAGGGAGGCAACGGGGATCTGGGAAGCCCCTTGCAGGAGTTGGCAGATGAGCTGAACTGTGAAGGAGAGAGGGATTCCAAGAGGCTGGGGAGAGAAGCAGAATGTTCCAGGAAGGTGGGAGATAGAATCTCTTAGAGCCAGAGTATCAAGAAAGCCCTTTTAGAACATTGAGTGCAGAGGGAGGGGAGTAAGGTGTTAAAATTCCACCTTATTCAGTGTTATTTTCCTTCCTTTTTTATTCTAGACTTTTATTCTTCAATTTCATGGCCTCATACTCATTTATTCCTTCTTTAGTCTCTATACTCCTGATGGAATTAAAGCTATTCTTTCCTCTTCTCAATGGCTACTGTGGTTTTGTCTTGTAGATCTGGCCCCCAGTCCCCTTTTTCCATTGTCCTCACCCCTAGAAATACCAATTCCTCAAAGTGATAGAGAGTATTGCCCCTAGTAAGAATTCTCCTGTTCCCTGATTTTGAGGGGCCCTGCTCTCCCCCAGATACCTTTTGCCCATTTGTCGTGAAGTCTCTCTGGATCTAGGTTCTCCCACAATTCTGGGCATTAGTTGCCCTCAGAAGATCTGATTGCCCTGATTGCAGGATGCTGTCTATGGAGGCATAATACTCTCTTAGCCATAGTGGTCCCTCTAAGCCAAATCCTAGCAGACCTGACCCCTGGGAAGGTCCTATCTCCCATTATAGAGTGTCACCATGGGAACATTCTTCAGTAGAGTCCCCTCCCAGAACTAAGCTGAGATTTCCTCCTTTCTCTTCCCCCATTTCATTCCCTCCCCTTGCCACCTCACACATTCTCTTCTTCTTTCCAGAAAGACCAAAGAAGTTGTTTTCCTTCCTTGTTAGCTATTGACTTGATTAGGGGGGCCTCACATGCACTCCCTTCTTCTTTCTCCTTCTCCTCTTCTATGCATCTTGCCATTCTGCAGTTTAGTCCCACAGAAACAATGGTTCACCGTGGACGGAAGTCTGTGGTGACTCAGGCCATTTAAGCTCAGGTTTCACCCTTGTCTCCTCATGCGCTCTTCAAAAGAAACCTCTTGATGTTCCCTCTGTTGTTATTTTGCAGTAGCAGTTGTGTAACTACACAGGTGTCCTTTTTTTTAACTCAGGATAATTTATTTCAATATCGCTGCCTTCCCTTGGTTGCTTTTCGTGTTTACCCTTCTCGCATTTCTGTTGCCTAGGGTGTTTGAAAAGCAAACAATCTATTAAGTCTAGTTTTCTTTGTAATAATGCTCCAAATGCCTCTTTTTAATTGAATGCCCATTTTTTCATTAATGATTAGGCTAAGGTTTTGGGGGAGGGGTATTTCACCTTGGGTTGCATCTTGAGCTCCTTTACTCTTTGGAACATATTATTCCATTCTCTTCTGTGGCTTCTGGTAAGTGCAAAATAATCTTGTGTTATCCTTTCCTTTATATTTGATGATCTTCCATTAAACTTTAGTGGCTTCCCTATCACCTCTAGGGATGAAATGTGAATTCCTATTTGTCTTTTTAAAAGCCTTTCATTACCTGGCCCCTTTCCACATTTCCAGTCTCCTTGTACCTTACTCTTTCCACATGTACTCTCTGATTCAGTGATGCTGGCCTCCTGGCTGTTCCACAAACAAGATCCTCCATCTCCTAATTCAGAGCATTTTCTCTGGCTCTTTCCCTTCCCATTCCCTGGAATGTTCTCTCTTCACCTCTGACTCTTGGCTTCCCAAGTCCTAGCTAGTTTCCCTTCTACAAGATGGTTCCTTAGTCCTTCTCAGTCTTAATGCCTTCCCTTTGAGACTATCCCTGCTTGTACCATGCTTGTATGCTTCATTCAAGCGGGGGAGGGTGGCCAACACAGCTTCTTTCTTTCCATGGGCAAGGTGGTGTGGTGATGGGGGAGGGCAGAGTTGAGTTCTCTTGCAAACATGCTTCCTACTTTCTGTGTTGTGGGGGTTGTGGTAGGGACAGAGAGGGGTTTGTTTTGGAGGCCTTTGGGTTGGCTTTATGCAGCCCTGTCAGGGCAGGGGTCTGTGGGAAGGGATGCTGAGTGAGCTCATGAAGGATTTGCCCTTTCTGCAGTTTGTTCAATGATTTATTACCTCCTTAGCATTCTTGGTGTCTAAGCTCATAGAGATGGCAGAAAATACTTTATCTCTTGGGAATGATCCGCATGAATTTGGGGAAAAAAAATGCCTAGTCCTCCATCATGTTGATCATGTAATAGAAAGACAGGCTTTAAATACCAAACAGGAGCAATTGGCGGATAGTTGGTGACCTCATTTATCAGGACTCATGATGGCTTATTGGCAAAAAGACCACCATGAAGAGAATGTGGTGGTGGTGACTAAAACTACAGCATTGACTGGGGAGAGAGAGAGAGAGAGAGAGAGAGAGAGAGAGAAACAGAGAGAGAGAGAGAGAGAGAGAGAGACAGAGAGAGAGAGAAGACGGAGACAGAGAGAAACAGAGAGGCAGAAGGAGAGAGAAGAGAGAAACAGAGAGAGAGAAGAGAGAGAGACAGAGAGAGAGAAACAGACAGGCAGAGACAGAGAGAGAGAAACACAGAGAGAGAGAGAAACAGACAGAGAGAGGAGAGAGAACAGAGAGAGAGAGAAAAGAACAGAGAGAGAGAGACAAAGACAGAGAGAACAGACAAAGACAAGAGAAAAAGAGAATGCAGAGACAGAGAGAGAGACAAGAGCGAGAGAGAGCGACAGAGAGAGAGAGAGGAAGAGAGAGGGAAGCAGAAACAGAGAGAGAGAGAGAGAAAAGAGACAGACAGAGACAGAGAGAGAGACAGAGAGAGTGTTTTATCTCCAATCACTAAATCACACCCACATACACTCAGATACCTGCTACCTTTGATACCAGAGTGGGTAAAAGTGGGGTTGTGGGAAATCTACTGGCCAGTCTAACTGGGAACAATCAACACACACGCAGACACTCACGCACACACGCACACCCCTCAAGCAGACGAATGCTTTCTGGGAGGCATTGCATCAGTGAGCCCCAATCCTTCGAAGAGGCCTAGGCTCAATACTGGCTCTGCCACCACAACTACAGAGCCTCATCAAGCCTTGGCTTCCTCATCCTTAAATGAAGAGGTTAACTAGATGGCTTGAAACCGTTCTTTTCTTGGCTCGAAGTCTATGATTCAGAGTTATTAACAACCTCTTAATTGCCAATCCAATGGCCTTTCTTCTCTCCATCTTCATTCTCCTTAACCTCTCTGCAACCTGGGACACTGGCGATTGCTCTCGTCCTCCTGGATATTCTTTTCTTCTCTAGATTTGCAGGATATCCTCTCTCCTCCCCACTCCTGGTTCTCCTCCTCTCTCTCTGCCACTCTCCTCTGTCACCCTGGCTGGACGCTTCTCCAGATGCTCTCTAACCATAGAGGTATCCCTCAGGGCTCTTCTTGCCTCCATACTACTTTACATGCTGATTTCATCAGTTCCCATGGATTTAATGACCATATCTCTATGCTGATTGTTCTCACATCCACCTATCCTGCTCTAACCTCTTTGCCGACCTTCAATCTTGTATCCTCCAACTGCATTTCAGATATCTTGAACTGGGTGTCCAGCAGACATTTTAAACTTAAACATGCCCAAAACTTATCTTTCCTTCTAAACCCTCCCCACTCCCCCCGGTGCACCACACACACACACACACACACACACACACAGAGCTTCCCTATTACTGTCAAGGGTATTACCTTCCCCCTAGTCCCTCAGGCTCGAGATCTAGGACTCATCCTAGATTCCTCACTTTCTCTCACCCCCCCCCCATCCAGTATGGTGCCAAGACCTGTTGATTTCACCTCTATACATCTTTTGTGAAGTTCATGTCTGCACTATCTTTAGGGGATTTCACCTCTGAAACATCTCTGGTTGGTTTCACCTCTCGGCCATCTCTGGTCGAGTTCACCTCTGCAAAAGCCTCTCTTTGGCACTGGGATTTTTTTTTTTTTGCTGTTTTCCTGTTTGTGTTGGTCAGTTTCCCAGCTTCAGTCTCACATGCTTCCTCGCTGAGCCAATCAGATGTACATGTAGGTTCTAGCCAATCAGATGCCAACTAGAACTAAATATAAAGAGAGCCAGAGGTGTGAGAGAGCAGACATTGAGAGATTTAGCATTGAGAGGGTGAGCCAGTATGGAGAAGAAGGGAATGAAGAGAAGAGACAAAGAAGAATGAGCTTTGGGCCTTGAGCTGAGAGGACAACCTTTAAGAGCTGAGAGGAAACCTCTGAGAGCAGAGAGGAGATCTCACCTCCTTCTCATGGGCAGGTTTCTACCCTACAGCTCTATTTGCTTTTACACCTCAAAGCTCCTTCCAGCAAGTCTCTTCCATCCAAGGTCTCCTCTCCAATCTCAGAAGTCTCCTCTCAGCTCTTAAAGGTTTCTTCTCTCAGCTCAAGGCCCAAAGCTCATTCTTCTTCTTTGTCTCTTGTCTTCATTCTTTTCTTCTCAACGCTGGCTCACCCTCTCAACGCTGGCTCTCTCACACCGCCAGCTTTCTTTATATATGGTTCTAGGTCGGCATCTGACCCGTATGTAAGTCCTCTGACCGGCTAGAGCCCATGTACACATCCGACTGGCTCGCGCAGAAGCATGTGAGACTGAGGCTGGGAAACTGAGCAACACAAACAGAAAAATGGCAAAAAAAAAAAATCCACTTTGCTTGCCCTTATACTCTCCTAATACACTACCTTCTCTCCTCTGACTCTGTTTTCACCCTGGTGCAGGCCCTTATTTCATCACACCTGATTGCAATAACCTGCTTGGAGGTCTGCTGCCTCACTCTCTCCCCACTCTCCAGTCCATCCTCCACTCAGGCACCAAAGTGATTTTCCTGAAGCTCAGGTCTGACCATGTCACCCTCTCCCTTCCCTCCCCTCCATCTATTCAATCAACTCCAGGGGCTCCTGTCAGTTCCAGGATCAAATATAAATCTTTTGGCATTCAAAGCCCTTCATAATCTAGCCTTTGTTTCAATAATTCAGCTAGCAGCTACTGTGGCTGCATAAAACCAACAACAACCAGCACCAGAATGCTGCAGCCCAAGTTCTTTGATCTGCTTTACTAAGGAAAGCAACGTTAAGGGGTTAACAATCTTACTTTAATCCAGCATACAAATACCATTCACTTAGTTCAGGGGAAAAAGTCAGCACCCTGAACTTCAGAGCAAACAGATTACAGACATCAACAGATCTTGTCTGATTCAATTCCAATGCATCGTTACCAGAGTTTAACAAAGTCCAAACATTGGAGTTTTCTTCAAAGCCAGGGAGCTCATAACAATGGCTTGCCTAGAGTCAAGTACCACTCCTGCTGTGGCTCAGAGCTCCAAAAAAAGAAGAAAGCCAACCTCTGGTTTTATGTATCTTGTTCAGGGTCACGGGTGAGTCACACATGCGACTCATCCATGTGACCTAAAATCATCACAAAAATTCGACTTAAACAACCCACGTGGTCTAAAAGCCTCTGATGTCACAAAACATGTCACTCAAACCCATATTAACTAGGCTTTCCTTTGAGGCAAGGAGTCATCAAAGATTCGTAATTTAATCAGGGAAACAAAGGCCAAAGTCTTCAAGGGCACTTCGTTGAATAAGTGCTAAGAGCCCATCTTGATTGCCAATACAGCCTTCCCACCCCCAATTTTCTCATTGTACACTTTACTCCTTCTGCTCGACACTCTGAAAACAGTGACACCAGCCTCCTTGCTTTTACTTGGAGAAAGTACTCCATATTTCCCAACTCTGCTATTCCCCATGCCTGGAATGCCCTCCCTCCTCATTTCTACCTTCTGGTTTTCATGGCAAAGGGAATTTTCTCCTCTGAGTTCCCTATGTTAATGATACCACAGGTCCAATTTCTATCTCTATTTGTCTAATGAGTAATGGCTCATTATTCCTGATGTATTTTTGTATCAGTTCCTTATTTATCTTGAATATCAGACCTCCATTACAAATACATTCCGTCTTTAAGACTTTTCCCAAATAACTGATTCTGATTCCGTATCCATTGATTTGGTTCATGTGGGAGCTTTTCTTTCCTTTAAAAATATAGTACCTGTAATTTTTTTTAGTATAGAGAAGCCTAGTGAGGAAATCCCTTCAACCCACACAGATCAGTAACTGTTCTGCACTTATGGGGTTAGAGTGTTTATACAAATTAAATTTTTTGATCTTCCATGATCATGCTTATCTCTTTCCTTCATTGCCACTAATTTTTTTTATGGTGTGACCTTTTATATTTAGGTCATGTATTCATTCAGAACTTATTGTGCTATGTGGTGTAAGCTGTTAATCTAAACCTAATTTCTGCCAAACAACTTTCCAATTTTGAAACAATTTTTGTTGAATAGGGAATTTTTGTCCCAGTAATCAGTGTCCTATCATTTCTCATTTGAGTTAGTCTATTTTTAAGGTGTTATTTCCTTCAGTATTCCTATCGTTTCTCAAATACCGGCCACTAGGTTTGATTTACAGAAGACCCACTACTTCTGAGATTCTCTTAATTTAACCTAAGATAGCATTCATTTTTGACTGCCTCCAGTTATTAATTGATAATAAGTTTATAACCCACTAATTTAGTCTTTTTCAGATAGGTTCGCCCTAGGGAGCATTGTGTGTTTTTTTTAAATTTATTTAGTATTTTATTTTTCCACAGTTACATGTAAAAACAATTTTTAACATTTGTCTTTAAAACTCTGAGTTCCAAATTCCCTCCTTCCTTCCTTTCCACCTCCCCTCATTGAGAAGGCAAGCAATTTGATATAGATTATACACTGTAGTAATGCAAAACATTTCCATATTTGTCATGTTGTAAAAGAAAACATAGACAAAAAAGCCTCAAGAAAAATGAAGTTTAAAAAAAAGTATGCTTCATCTATATTCAGACGCATCAGTTCTTTTCTCTGGGGATGCACAGTATTTTTCATAAGTCCTTCAGAGTTTTCTTGGATCAATATACTGCTGAGAAATCGCTAAGTCATTCACAATTGATCATCTTAAATATTGCTGTTACTTTACACAGCATATTTCATCTTGCATCAGCTCATGTAAGTCTTTCCAGGTTTTTTCTGAGAGCTCCTACTCATCGTTTCTTACAGCACAATAGTATTCCATCATAATCACATACCACAATTTGTTAGTCATTCCCAATTGATGGGCATCCCCTCAATTTCCATTCTTTGCCACCAGAAAAGAGCTGCTAGAAATATTTTTTTACATGTAGGTCCTTTTCCTTTTGTTTTGTTGTCTCTTTTGGATACAGACCTAGTAAGGGTGTTTGCTAGGTCAAAGAGTATACATGGTTTTATAGCCTTTAGGCATAATTCCAATTGCTCTACAGAACTGGTTGAATCACTTCACAACTCCACCAACAGTGCGTTAAATGTCTCATTTTTCCCACATCCTCTCCAATATTGTCATTTACCTTTTTCTGTCCTTTTAGCTAATTTAATAGGTTTGAGGTAGCACCTCATATAGATAGCTTTGATTACTTCATTTGAAAACTGACCATATCTTTCGGTCATTTATCAATTGGGGAATGGCTCTTATTTTTATAAACTGACTCAGTTGAGAAATGAGACCTTTATCAGAGAAACTTGCTTCAGATTTTTTTCAGTGCTTTTGCTAACTGTATATCCCTCTATCCTATTCCCCCTCCCATTTATTCTATTCTCTCTCTCTCCTTTCACCCTGTCCTTCCTCAAAGGTGTTTTGTTTCTGACTATCCCCTCCCCCAATCTGCCCTCTCTTCTATCATCCCCCTCCCTTCTCTTATCTCCTTCCCCTCCTACTTTCCTGTAGGGTAAGATAGATTTCTATACCCAATTGAGTGTGTATGTTATTCCTTCTTTGATTCGGTTCTGATGAAGTAAAGTTCACTCACTCCCCCTCAGCTCCCCACTCTTCCCTTCCACTGTAAAAGCTTTTTCTTGCCTCTTTCATGTACCTCTCCCTCTCTCTCCCAGTACGTTCCTGTCTCACCCTTAATTTTATTTTTTAGACATCATCTCTTCATATTAAACTCACACCATGTGCCCCTGTCTATATATATATATATGCCTTCTAATTGCCCTAATAATGAGAAAGTTCTTATGAGTTACAAGTATCATCTTCCCGTGTAGGTATATAAACATATTAACCTTATTGAGTCCCTTGTGATTTTCCTTTACTGTTTACTTTTTTATGCTTCTCTTGAGTCTTGTATTTGAAAAATCATATTTTCTATTCAGTTCTGGGCTTTTCATC
The DNA here is from genome assembly GCF_011100635.1 of Trichosurus vulpecula. Classification (NCBI taxonomy): domain Eukaryota; kingdom Metazoa; phylum Chordata; class Mammalia; order Diprotodontia; family Phalangeridae; genus Trichosurus; species Trichosurus vulpecula. The sequence goes on along the minus strand of NC_050578.1, from coordinate 284,468,774 downwards.
AAGAATGCTTTTAAAGCCCTCATTTTATTGAATATCCATTTTTTTCCCTGAAGGATTACACTCAGTTTTGCTTGATAGGTGATTCTTGGTTGTAATCCTAGCCCCTTTGCCTTCTGGGATATCATGTTCCCAGCTCTCCAGTTCTTTAATGCAGAAGCTGCTAAATCTTGTGTTATCCTGACTGTGGCTCCATACTTTTATGGTTTCTTTCTGGCTTCTTGCGACATTTTCTCCTTGACCTGGGATCTCTGGAATTTGGCTATAATATTCCTGGCAGTTTTCATTTTGGAATCTCTTTCAGGAGGTAATTGCTGGATGCTTTCAATTTCTGTTTTAGCTTCTGGTTCTAGAAGGGCAATTTTCCTTGATAATTTCTTGAGAGATGATGTCTAGGCTTTTTTTTTGATCATGGCTTCCAGGTAATCCAATAATTTTTAAATGATCTCTCCTGGATCTATTTTCCAGGTCAGTTGTTTTTCCAATGAGATATTTCACATTATCTTCTATTTTTTCATTCTTTTGGTTTTGTTTTATTGCTTCTTGGTTTCTCGTAGTAATTAATTTCCATTTGCTCAATTCTAATTTTGAAGGAATTATTTTCATCAGTGAGCTTTTGTATGTCCTTTTCCATTTGGCCAATTCTACTTTTTAAGGCATTCTTCTCATTGACTTTTTGGATCTCTTTACCATTTGTCTTAATCTGTTTTTTAAGGTATTATTTTGTTCAGTATTTTTTTGTGCCTCCTTTGGTTGACTCATTTTTCATTATTTTTTGCGTCTCTCTCATTTCTCTTCCCAATTTTTCTTCTACCTCTCTTACTTGATTCTCAAAATCCTTTTTGAGGTCTCCCATGGCATGAGACCGATTCATTTTTTTCTTGGAGGCTTTGGATGTAGGAGCTTTGACTTTGTTGTCTTCTTTTGAGTGTGTATTTTGATCTTCCTTGTCACCATAGTAACTTCCTATGGTCAGAATTTTTCCTGTTGTTTCTCACTTTCCCAGCCTATTTCTTGACTTAACTCTTTGCTAAAGTAGGGTTCTGCTTCCAGGGTGGAGAGTGGTACACTGTCCCTAAACTTCAAGGATTTTGTGCAGCTATTTGCAGAGATATTTCAAGGGATCTGTAAGTTTTCAGTTCTTCCAAGGTGATACAATCTAAGGACAGGTGTTTACTTCTCTCCTGGTCTGTGCTCTGGTCTGTGAGGAACCATAAGCATTCTTTTCTGCCCTGGAACTGTGAGGAGGGTCAGTACTTCATTGTAGCCACAAACTCTGCTTGGTGAAGCTAGTGCTCCTCCTCACCCCAGGACTGCCACCCAGGAGCTATGACCCAGATCTGAGTATGGCAAAGCAAAAGAGTCATGCTAGCAAAGAGACCCCTGTAATCTCCTTCTGACCAGTTGTTTGACCCCCTTATTTTCTGTGGGCTGAGAGCTCCAGAAGCAACTACTGCAGCTGCTGATTCACTGGCTCCCAAGACCTGCTCCTGGTTTGCTGGGTCCAGACCTGCACTGGACTGTACCCTACTCTCACCCAGGTATGAAAGACCTTTCCTGCTGACCTTCTAAGTTGTCTTTGGCTGGAAATTGTGCCCTAATAATTAGATGTCTAAACCCTAAAGGTCTTAGACTTAACCTGAGACAGACTACTCAGAATGCCCCAGACCTTAGATTGCAGGGGTTTGTAAGACTAAGTAGAGGAAAAAGAAAACCTCAAAATGAAGGAAAATGCCAGAAGATCCACCATAAAACATGCGGAGAAGCCATTGAAGGTGGGATGGCAGGAGGGTTCCTGCTATAATGAGTGGATCATTGGTCCAAATTTGGGAACAACGGGGATGATGTGAATGGTGAAGAGGGGGCCCTCCCAGCGGAATTCTGAGGAGGTGAGAAGAGCACCCTTGGAATGCTGGCATTGTGTCTTCAGCCTATGTTTATGGGATAGGCTTTTTCTCCCCTAAAATCTTAGATAACTTAAAGATCTGTCCTCTGAGTACCAAGGTCCCATGAAACTGAGGAAGAAAGAGGTCTCACTGACCTCCTAATGTTCTCTTAACACCATCAACTGCTCCTTGGCTGTAATATAGAGAAAGAGTCCCAGGTCCCAGAGTTCCACCTTCTAATAGTGGTTTTTGGCAGGCAGGCCTTTGGGAAGGAAATGAGGACTGACTTGCTTCCATACTAGAAGAGTGAGTCTGTTTTTATCTAGTGTTGGGTTGATGACTTTGATAGTTGGAAGTATCAGGAAATTAATGCTTAAGCAGTGACCATGACCCCAGGTTCACACAGATGGGGTCCATTACTGGGGATGACTCCAAGAACATCAGTTTCTTTCTTTGGATTGTTGTTCCCCTCTGGAATACTCCCAAAACACCTCTAAATACTTTCATGGTTATGGCTTGCTTCTCACATCACTCACATTTCTCCAAATGTGAGTAACAAGGTTCCCAATTCCCACAGAAGCATTTAGGGCACTAAATACATATTGGGTATAGGACGTTCTTTTATTTCAACCTCCCTCCTGCCTCTGTCTCCCCCAAAATACATAACAGCTAAAGAACTCAGAGAAGCTGGTGAGCAGATCCAAAGATATATGAAGTACTCAAGCAGCCCATTAGACTATCCCAGGGAGGTAAATTTGAAGGCCCAAGCAACTCACAACAGTATCAGGAAATGGTGGTCAAAGTCCAGATGTCTTGTTACCCTATGACATGGCTCCAGCTCCAGGGGGTCACATAGGGGAGAGAACTGCTTCTTCTGCTGGCCAGTGCCCCAGATGCTCAAACCTGGGAATTTTCCAACTGAAAGAACAAAATGTTTCCACAGAACAAATGTTGCCCCAGGCCATGTGCTTCTGCAAGAGCTCTAGTTGTTGACCTATACACAGAAAAGAAACCAGAAGGCAGCCAGGACTAGAGGTATATACATTCCCCTCTCTGGTCCCTGGATATGCACATACAGCAGATCCTTTTCTGAAAGTCATTATTTAACTTTTCTTGGTTGAATGGAGAGAAGAGAAGGAAGGAAGAAATCTGCTCACCCCAACCCTATTTGCTGCACTCTGGGATAAGGTACAGGGGGGAAAATGAAAAGAGAAGAAGACAGAGAAGGAGAAGATGAAGAGGGAGGAAGGGGTAAGGAAGGATTGGGCAAATACAAATATTTGTACTTGTCCAGACCAGACAATTGAATTTCCCCAGGGCTGAGCTGCTGCCACACCTTTCATGTCCCAGCCAATGAGCTTCAGGAGACCCTAACAGAAATGCCCTGGCCTATGACCTCCTCATTCTCAAATCTTCCCAGAGTTCTCCACATCGGCCCCATTCCAGGCCACCAGCCTCTACCTTGGCTTCTCCTCAGGGCCTTCTCCAGTGCTGACAGGCTGCTCCCCATCAGACACACCCAAAAGCCAAACTCTTGTCTTCTGCCCAGATTGCCCCAGGCCACACCTTGGCATGATCCAGCCTGCTGTGAGTCAGGCCTGCTAGACTTGTCAGGAATCAGCATCACCATCACCCCCTTCCCAAGGTTGGTTGGGGGGAGGAGGTCCTTGAAGAGTCCAATTACCTGCCTACCCCAGTGGACCTAATGCTCTGCCTGGACTCTTTCCTCAATGGTTAAGATTCTTCCACTCCATTATACTTTATCCCTCTCAGTGATTCTGACCCCCTGGCTGTCACTGCTCAAAACCTGTTCCCCATCCCCACTGCCTCCACACCTGCCCCACCAGCCCTCCCGTTCTGCTTTCTGGAGTTCAAAGACTTGCTTTGGTTATCTTGTCTTTTCCCACTCCTTCCATCTTGTGGCTCTTGCTGAGACCGGGGTCCCTCTCTGTCCAGCAGCAGCAGCAGCAGCACTTTTATTCATTGTCTTCAGCCCCTTGGACTCCTCCTCAAGCTCAGTCCCCACCTCCAGGTTCTGTCTGTGGCTACTCCTCAGAGATCCTTTCAGTTCATAGGCAGTGCCATGTCTGTGTGATTTCCCCCGTGTGGATAAATCCACATTTATCCATCAAGATTTGGAAAGCTGCACAGAGACTGTCAGACCTTTGCTCTCATCATCAACCTAAGCCCTCCACTCCTGTGTTCATGAGCTTTGGAGTTTCTTTATCTGATCATGGTCATCTTCCCACCTTTCCCTCGCCCCAATGACTCCAAATCTTGTTCTTCCTCCTCACCGTGGCCTAAGCCCCTCAGTTCCCCTCCAGGTCATCAGCTCCTCCCAAGTCTCACCCTCCTTTTCCCCATCCTGACAGCTTGATGAACCACTTCTAATTTCTTTTATAGTATGAGCTTTAATATTAAGGTCTTGGGTTATTTGGAATATATTGTAGGATATGTAATTCTGCTTTCACAATTCTCTTTTTTAAGCCACTCAAGAAAACCCTGCTGGGGTTCCATGCTTTCTTGGCAATCCACAGGGTCCTCAATCTCTTCAGGTATTGATTCATTTTCCTTTGTCTTGCAATATTTATTTCTAAATGTCCAGGCTCATTTAGCTGATCTGAAGGCAGTTTTTTCTTCTATTATAATGTTTTCCCCACTGGTTTTCTTGCTCCTGAGACATCGGGTAATTTTCTTGCCTTCTATTCCTCTCTGACTCACTTTCTGACTTCTTTCGCCTTGATTGTACAAATGGACCTTGAAGTTGCTTCAGCTTCTTCCCACAGTGGACGACTCAATCAGTCAGCTAGTGAAAATCTGCTTTTCACTGACTTCAGTGTCTACCCTAAGTGACTTCTGGAAGATCCAACATTCTGCCTTTTGTTTGTCCCCAGCACAGGGAAGAGGGGGTGGGGCAGAACTGAGTTGTGTTCTAAGTCTTGCCAGAGTATGGTGGACCAGGGAGGAGACCATGCTAAGTGAGACTGTGGGGCAGTTGCTACTTCAATGGGGTTCTTGGTGTCTTGGATGTGGAGACAGCTGAAATTGCTTTCTATCTTGTGTGTCATTCTTATTTTGGAGGTGTCTGAAAGGTGATGAGGACCAGAGAAAATGTCGGGTCTTCCATCTTGATCGTTTGACTCCTCCCAATCTTCCTTTACTCACTTTCCCTCAAGCTTCGGCCCCGCTCAGCTGGACTTTTTGCTGTTCCTCACCTACAATGCTCTGTGCACTCTACCTCACCCTCCTGGCCTTGTCCCCTTAGAGGCCCTCATTTCCTTCACAATCTACATTCTACATGAAGTATTTCCTGATCTCTTCAGATACTAGAGCCCTCCCTCCCAAGCCTGTACTGTTATCTTTGCAAAGAACTTTCATTCCACATAGTGTCCATAACTCCCCCTGGAATTAGACTTCTTATCCTGGCTGCCTGGGGTGACCCCAGCAGAAGGATTCAGCGCCTGCCTGCTCCTGACCCCAGGTCACATGGTCCTTGCAGCCCCAGTACCTGGCACCTTGGAAGTGCTTAAGCATTTGTTGATTGATTGTGGGAGAGTCTCAGTCAACAAGCCACTTGGGAGAGATTCACCTGCTTAGTTTCATGGTCCACAGCTGTGGCTCACTCCCTGAAGCCATCTGGAAAAGGGAGCAGAGAATCCCAGGATCACATTGGCTTCATCAAGAGTGACCTCAAATCCTTTTGTGACAGGGTCAGCCCACCTGGAGCCCAGGGGAATGGTGTAGACAGGATTTGCCTGGATCTTAAAGGCATTTGACATCCTTGTAAAAAGGTGGAAAGAATGTAAGCCAGTGCAACACAATGAGGTGGATTCAGAACTCATCGGCTGGACCCAGAGAGGAGCCATTCATCCTCAGCATCTGGCAGACAGGTGCAGAGAGAGGTCCTTAGTGACTGTGCTTCAGGGATAGGCAATATTAGATGTTAGATGGAGCTAGGCTTGGTGCCAGGCCTCCTGTAGGCACTTGCAAGCTGTATGTGATCATGAGCAAATCCTTCACTTTGTCAGAGCTTCAGTTTTTTCATCCCTAAGATGGGAGGAGAATGTGGCTGGATCATAGAGTACACAGGGGAGGAAGATGTGAGAGGTCACGAAGGGGCAGGTTATGAGGGGCTTTCAAAGCCCATGGAGGTGACTGATTGGGGAAGGGGGTGGCATGGTCAGACCTGAGCTTTAGTGAGATGACTTTGGTGAGTAATTGGGGAATGGACTAGAGTGGGAAGAGACGAGGCAGGCAGATGGCCCAGAAGGTTACTGGGGGGTGAGGAGAAAAGGGTCTGTGCCATGGTGGGGCCAGGGTCACAGGAGAGAAGGGGGCATATTGGAGAGATGCTACAGAGGTGGAAACAGGACTGGAAATGGGGGTGTAGGTGAAAAAGAGTGAGGAGTTGAGGACTGTACCCAGGTTGTGTCCCTGGGTGACTGGTGATAAGAAATTCAGAGTCGGAGTCAGAGGGTTAGGGTTAGATTCAGAGTCAGAGGTACAAATTTTAGGGTTAGGATCAGCTGGCACAGTGGACAGAACGCTGGGCCTGGAGTTAGGAAGACTGAATTCAAATCCAACCTCAGATACTTCCTAGCTGTGTGACCCTGGGCAAGTCCCTTCACTCTGTTTGCCCCAGTTTCCTCAACCGTAAAATGAACTAGAGAAGGAAATGGCAAACCACTCCAGTGTCTTGGCCAAGAAAACTCCTAATGGGGTCACCAAGATTTGAACTTGAATGAAATGATTGAACAAGAAAGAAAGTGATCTCGTTTAGAAAGAAAGGTGATGAGCTCTGTTTGGAACCTGTTGAACTTAGGGTGTCTGTGGGATACCCAACTGGAGATGTCATAGATCGGGAGATGTGTGAGACTGGAAGGCAGCAGAGGGACACAGATGGAATAAGGATCTTAGAGTCATCTATAAACAGATGATAGTTGAAGCTGTGGGAGCTGAAGGGGTAGAAGAGAAGAGGGCTCTCCTCGAGAGCAAGGAAAATGCCCCTCCTTCCCTACAGCCTTTGTTGTAGCCTTTGGCCACAGAGATTTGATGGTGGGCAGTGGGATATCCTGTTAGCCCACTGCCCCTCATGGCAGCTGGAAAGTGGAGATGGCTGGGCCACCTGGCTACCCAGCAGCCTTCCCGCCCCTCCCCTATGTGGCTGGTGATGCAGGTATGGCCCTCCTCAACTCCATGAAGAAGGAAATTGCTGCGTCCCTTGGAGGCAAGCTGGACCAGGTCCCCAATCCCATTAACACCATGTCTCTATTCATCTATGTCACAGGCCATCCAGCCTCATTTCTATTTGACCACAACCACACACATACACACATACACACTGTCAATTGTCGGCTCCCAAAAGACTGAGTCAAGGGGCCCCCAGGATGCTGTTGGTCTCTTCTTTAAACTTAGCAACTTTGTGTTTCTAGCAGCAAATCCCTGAAAGCTGTGAGCATTTGAAATGGTTTTAAAATGTTTCCTCGGGGCCCCTTCCAAAAGAGTCAACCTCAACATTTTAGGACATTTACAGTCTGATATTCCATTCCTAGTCGATGGAGTAAACATTGATGGGAATTAGTTAATAACAGTCAGTAAACATTTATTAAGTGCTTATTATGTTCCAAGCACTGTGCCAAGCCCTATCTAACTGAGGAAGCTGAAAAGCTGGGGTATGATGAGAGGATACCTGAGGGCGAAGCATGGGTGCATGACTTGGATGACCAGGTAGGGAAACCTGGCATAGGGGTATGCAGGAGCAGGGAAAAAAAATCAGAATTCAAGGGCAAGGTTTTGGCATATATTGATGAATAGGATTTCCTGACACAGTCCAATGCTCCTGTTTCTGAAGATGGGAATGTTTTGTTTACCTGCCCTCCTGAAGTACTCTGGTGGGTGCTTGAAAGGAGACACAAATTTATCGTCCAGTAACCCTCTTAGTGATTTGATGGGTGTGTCTGTAAAGCTATCCATTGCTTTAGGTAGGCTTACTTTTGTAAAATTGGAACATCCTAGCCATGATCCTTTGCTTCTATGGACTCCTAAAGCTGTATTTAGGTAAGTCCTTCCTGCCTCAAGTCTTTCCCTTTCCTCTCCTCTGGGCAGCTGCCACAGTGACATCTCTTCAGCATGACTGACCGTCGCCCCATTCACAGTAAACTCCAGCAGGATCTCACATTTCCAGTAGGATCAAATACAACTTCTTTTGTTTGTCATTTAAATAATAGCATTTACGTAGTGCCTCTGTTGGAAATCTTAGTATGTTATTCTAGTAAATATCTTTTCCCCCAATCTAATTGTGTTCCCTGGCTGATGATTAAAAGGAAAACACATCGATAGGGGTTCATGAGCTATAATTATGAGGAACACAGACTCATGGAATTTAGAGCATCAGTCTTCCAGGAGACTCAGCCTTTGACTGTGAGTTGAAGGATAGCCCAAAGGGCTGTGCCACATTGGCATATGATTAGGCATAATTGTTTTTGATCATTTTAAAAAATTTACTTTCCGGGCAGCTAGGTGGTGCAGTGAGTAGAGCACTGGCCCTGGAGTCAGGAGGACCTGAGTTCAAATCCGACCTCAGACACTTGACACATGTACTAGCTATGTGACCTTGGGCAAGTCACTTAACCCCAATTGCCCTGCCTCCCCCCCAAAAAAATTTACTTTCCATTATGAATGCTTTCTATTTTTAACTTGTTAGTTTACTTTTTCTTCTCTTTTAAAAAAAGATTAGCTAATAGTTTGTTTTATTGGTCTTTTAAAATAACTATTCATTTTATTACCGTCTTAAGTCTTTTTCTTTTCAATTTATTAACCTCCTCTTTGTTTTTCAGTATTTTTTTTGTGCTTGTTTGATGATTATTAATTTGCTGCTTTCCTGGGTATTTTTTTAGTCAGATGCTCAACTCGTTGGTCTTCTCTTTACTGATATGTGTTTGGAGGGTTAGGTTTTGCCCTAAGGCTGACTACAGCAGCTGCATATCACAAATTTTGATATGTTGTCTCATTGTTTTAATTGTCTTTAATATTATTTATTGTTTCCATGGTTGGTTCTTTGGCTGCAGGGTCATTTGTTCATGTTTCTTTTATTATTATAATTTATTTCATTGTGGACAATGAGGATGTGTTTGATATTTTTGTTTCTGTATTTATTCATGACCTCTTTAAGTCCTCACACATGGTCAGTTTCTGTAAAAATGCTGTACGGTGCTGAGGAATAGGTGTTCTCCTTATAATAACTAATTTTTCTAATACTCTATCCAGATTATTAATTTCTTTCTCATTTATCCTTCTGTTAGACTTGTCTTTATCTGAAAGAAGCACATTGAAGTTCCCAACAGTGATTGTCTTACTATCTAGGTCTTCCTGTGTAGCACCTGGGGATCTTACAGAGTGAGTCCCTCAGATGCGGCTCTCCCAGTTTTAAGACATTCTGTGGCTCCACATCCAGTTAAAACCTTAGCCTTTCCATTTTCCCAAAGCAAGACACCTTTCTCTAGTTACCACTCTTCTATGTGTGCCTTCTCCCCCTGTTAGTGTGAAAAGCACAAAGTTGTTTATGACACACAAGGAATGGTACTGGAGAAGGGGCATGAGGGACGTTCCAGTGGACATCCATGACCGGTCCATCACCTAGTGAAAGTGACTGAGTGGCAGCCTTGTGCTGGGGGGAAGAGAAGGGGGGAGTGTGAAAATAGCTCAAGGCGTTGGGTGGACTTCCTGTAGTGGACAAGATGCCCACAGGAGGCATACTTGCTCCAGAGGCACCCAAAGAGAGGATGGGAGCCTTATCCAGAAGCACAATTATGTATATTCCCTGCTAGTCTCTGGTGACTGTATCTATTTTTATTGTTACCTTACTCCACTGATCAGCCTATTAAGGAGGACTCTGGCAGAATCTTGCCAGCAATGACTCAGAGAGAGATCTCACTGTGGTTGTTACAGGACAATCTATTTCTTTTTCTTTTATAGGGATGGACAATGGAGGCATCCTTGAACTCCTGGGGGAACAGCTTCCTTTTGCCATATAACCCAGAAAATTTGTCAGCTCTTGTATGAGCAGTGTATCCCCTGCTTTGTAAATCTCAGCTAGAATAGAATCAGCACCAAGCGCTTTGCCGCACAAGAGTAGTGTAATGACATTCAAAACCTCTTCTTCAGTTGGAAATTCGGCTAGAGGGATTAACTTCAGCCTGAGGTACAGAGTCAATGACTTTAACATTGGTTGATGATGATCTGTTGAGAACACTATGGAAGTGTCCAGCCCATCTCTGTAGGATCTTGTCCTTATCACTAATCAATATGGCTCCATCAGCACTAAGTAGTTCAGATGTACCAAAGGTCTTTGGCCCATAAATAGCCTTCAGGGCATCACAAAAGCACTTTGGATTGTTACTATCAACATCAAACTTCATCTTCCTTCTTGCTGAGTCAAGAATCTTGCATCCCTCTAAGCTTCACTTGTACTTTACTTTCAATGAAATTGAATGTGCCTTTTAGAGATGCTGAACTAGCCTGCTGGTAAACTCTGTGGAGCTGGCCCATTTTGGTTTGTCTGTTTTTGCTTAGCAGCTTCTGAATTTCCCCATCATTTTCATCAAACCAATCTTGATGTTTGCAAGTACTTTGCCCCAGATGAGCAAATGTGATGCTGGATACCATATCTCTGAAAGCTGCCCACTCCTTTTCTGCTCCACTGCTGCTATGTGTTGGCTTAGCTTTCCCTCCAAGTAAGCAATGAACTGTTCACTCAGGGAAGCACTATAATCTCTTGACATGAATTCTTCTGGTAGTCATCTTGCCTTGGAGCCACAGCTTTTGTTGAATGTGAATATGTCGCTTAGAGAGGATAAATCTATGATCAGTCCAGTACTCTGTGCCACACATCACCTTCATCACCTTCACCATTCTCACATTCTGTCTGTCTCTTCTCCTTACAATGACGTAGTCTATTAAATACCAATGTTTGCTTTGAAGGTGCATCCACAAAGTTTTATCGTGTTTAAGTAAACAGAAGACAGTGCTTGCTCTCATGCTTTTTACCATGATGTTTTCAGCCATGTTGTCAGACACCTTCAATGAGGCCAAAAATAGCATCAAAGTCAGACTTTTCTTTTCTTACCACACTAATGGTAAACTATCTAACTTGGAAAGGCTACAAGCCAAAGTGGAGGGAGAATTTGTGCATGACTTTGTGTTCACAGATAATTATGCATTCAATGCAGCCTCTGAAGCTGAGATGCAACAAAGTATGGATCAATTCTCTGCTGCTAATGCTAATTTTGGCCTAACAATTAACACCAAGAAAACATCTCCACTAGCCAGTACCACACCATCCATACATGGAACCATCAGTTACAGCAAATGGAAAATTTTGAATACCATGGATAAGTTCACTTACCTTGGCCGTCTGCTTTTCAGGGATGTCCACATAGATAATGAGGTTGATGAATTGCCAGAACTAGATCAAAGGAAAGTGTGTGTGGGGGGGGAAGAAATATTAGCCTGCCTACCAGGCTATAAAGCCATTGTGCTGACCTCATTGTTGTATGCCTGTGAAACCTGGACAGTCTACTAGCACCCTGCCAGGAAACTGAATGGCTACCATTTGAATTATCTTAGGAAGATTCTGAAGATCACCTGGCAGGGTAAGGTACCAGACACTGAGGTCCTTTCTTGAACTAAACTGCCAAACATTCAAACTCTACTGCAGAGAGCACAATTCTGATGGGCTGGCCATGTTGTCTGAATGCCAAACACACATTTGCCTAAAAGACTACTTTATGGAGAACTCATGCAAGGAAAACATTCACATGGAAGTCAGAAGAAGTAATACAAGAACACTCTCAAGGCCTCTCTGAAGAACTTTGGAAATGATTGCTTGGCATGGGAGACACTGGCACAGGACCGCCCAGTATGGTGCATCTGCATCAAAGAAGGCACTGTGCTCCATGAGTGAAGAAGAGTTGCAGCAGCTCAAAAGAAACATGAGATGCCCAAATTTAGAGCCGTTCCACACCAAATGTTCATATGAACTATTTGTGCCCAACCGGCGGTAGAGCCTTCTGAGCTCATGTTGGTCTGATCAGCCACAGTCGGGCATACTGGACCTGAAGTCCAACATACTGATGTCATTTTGGTCCTCTTTGAGAATGTCAACCAACCAAGCACCTGTTACCTCATCTGAAATCATGATTTAGTCTTCCATCTTTGGGGAATCAACTGGAGCATAATAAATGCTCCTTGGGTCTGTCATTTTCACTCTGCATGAGTCTTGGTGTTGTCAGTGTGTTCTCTGTAAGCAAGTTGCCAGGTTTGTGCCTTCTATTCCACCTTGAATTAGAAGGTTCTCCATTTAATGAACAAGTTCATCTCATTCACGTTCATGGCTGTGATTGTTGCTAGTCTTTTCTTTCCACCCGATAAATCCTGTGATAATATTTCTGTCTTTTAAAAAATGTTTTCCCTTTCTACAGAGGAAAATTAAAATAAAGACAATGAAATCAATAGTAGAGTTTCTCTTGTTTGAACAAGACCCAAATCACAGTCATATCCTTGTCTGTTTCCCACTTTGCTACTCCGCTTTATCACATACAGCTGATTGCCCTGTTTTTCCTGGATCTCTCCCATCCCTAGCTCTTCTCTTTCTTAAACTGTCTCCTCCTTTCCCCCATCCTAGGTTAGTGCTGTGTGCTTACTGTATTTCTACCGGTATAATATACATGTATATGTATATTTTATTTATATATACATACTATGTATATGTACATTTTATATATACGCATACTATGCATACTGTGTATATGTATATTTTGTGTATGTATACATACTGTGTACATGTGTTTATGTGTATGTATGTATATATATATATATATATGTATGCGTATAAATTTTCCTTGCCTACCCTGGGTAAAAAGAAGTTTCACGAGAGCCCCGCTCTTACTACCTAGCATTTACAAGACCAGTCCCCAAAATCTGAAATAGTTTTTCAAAGAAATTTGTCAAATTGTTCAGTAGAGAGAGCGAGAGCTGGACGGAAGAGTTGGCCCCCACCATGGTCTTTGTGGGGTGACATTCTATAGCACTCAGACTGGGGCATGAAGACATTTGCCCCATTGGTTCACACAGGCAGTGGGTTGGCTCCAAGGGAAGGGCAGTTTCAGATGTTTATTGGCAGGTAAGTTCATTTAATTTGTGAAACCCGAAATACAACCTTGGGTGGATCCAAAACAAGAACTTGGGGAGCCCAAAACAAGCACTCAGTGGGCTCTAAACATTCCCAAGGATCATCCTGCTTCCCTGGAGAATCTCTGAGGTCAGCTTTTTGGTTAGACAACTGTCTAGCCCCACAAAGCTGGGTTCAGACACTATTAAATGATAAATAATAATCCTCACATCTCACCTCTATGTTTGCATATTATCTTCCTGTGGCACCCCACTTACAAGAAATAGTCAATTCCTCCCTCTCCTTTTCCTATTGCTCCCTCACTGACCCTCGGAGATGATGAGGCTCTGAAGGGACCCGCCATTTCTCCCCATTTCTGGATGTAAATACTTGGTGACCACTTAGCCCTTTCAAGTTGTTCAAGCTTCCCTTTCCAGAGTTTTTCAGTCTCCTGCATCGACCTTTTGAAACCTCTGCCCAACTCTGGCTTTCTCAGCAGGAATTCATGGAAGTCCAGTTGGAAATCACCTCTTCAGGGTGGTCCAGTTGTTTTCCCATAGCATTATACTCAGCTCTGCAGGCTGCTCAGACCTTGAGAGTCTTTGATTGTTCCATGTTCCCACTGTGTGGCTTTTGTTCAGCCACATTCTCACCTTTCCTCTCTAACAAGGCTGCTTTTACGATGGAGCTTTTCCTTTGGCCTGGGAGCTCAGCCTTGGGGGTTCTCTCTGGTGGTGACCCATGGTTGGATCTGCCCCAGCCGTGACTTTGGCCACAAGGGATTTGTACAGGGGCACTAATGGAGTGCTTCTGGCCAGGTGGCTCCAGCAGGAGATAACACACGAGCTTCCATTGGTCCCAGTTCCATTCCCTAAGGCTACCAGCTTCTTCTCTCCTTTGCTGACCCTCCCTCGAGTCTTTGACTGGGAGCTTGCTTCCCATTCTTGGTCTCTTCATTTGGTTTTTCCACAAGCCTTTCTTCAGCTCTTCTCCTCTCATTTCTAGGGCTGTTTCTCCTGGCGATTCTCTGGCCCCTCTGCATTGCTCCACTCTCTTGGCTCTTCTTAACATAATGATTTCCTGTCTCTCCAAGGAGCCCCCCATTTTAAACTCCTGAGCTTCTCCTTGGAGGGGGCTAAAGGAGCTCTGACTGAGCCCTGTGAAGTGGGGAGGGGTCTTGATGATACTTCGCTGCTCTTTTTCCTGCTGCTGCTGGATAGGATTCAGCAGGTGTGGGTCTGGCAGCAAGCTCAGGGCCCAGGCAGGGCTCAGAGGACTACCTGGCAGGAAGTCCTTCTCTCTTCTCCTGCCATACCATCCTCTGGCCTCACCAGTTGCTTTTTCTTGCTGTTCTTTTGGGCGGGGGGTGGGGGGAGAAGAGCTGGATCTCCCTTATCTGTTGCCATGATTCTCCCTTCTTTGTTTTCAGGGTTAGTTTAGCTGGGAATGGACCCTCACTGGGACAGAGGCCACCGAGGTCCTCGGGCAGAAGCATCCAGCGTGCGTGTGACTGATCTGAGCTGGCATGGCCTCCAGAACCCCAGGCCCCTGATCAAGGATGATGGCGGTGCTGAGGTGCTGTTGGAGGAGTACCTGTCCCCCTCCAAGCTGGTGAGTCTGGCTGTCCCCTGCTTGGGCAGGTGGCTGGCTCATTCCCTACCTCCTATGGCCTACAGGGCCTGGCTTCACCCAGCTTCAGCCACACACACACCCCTTCGTCCAGGGACTGCAGGGTAGCTTCTCCCTCTCAGCCATATTTGGTGTAGGGTTGTCTGTAGCACAATTAGGGAACAGAACAGTGCCAAGACAAGCCTTCTGTGGACCTCAGAGGACTTGTGGATTGGGCTTCGAAGCAGGCGTGATAAGGATTAGGTGAATTTAGGGGATCACAGCCTCGAGGTCTTGGCAGGCAGCAGAACCAGGACCAAAGAAAACCTTTTGCATGTTCATGCAAGAGTATTCCTAGCAGTGAGTCTGAAAGAAAGGCAGGGCGGCCCTCAGCCAGATTTGCCCTGGGATGGCCCTGAGAGCTTGGCCAAACCTCTGGCCCAACCCCCACCTGAAGGAGCAGCCCCTGTCTTGTACTCCTTGGTCTCTGCTTCCCCACCAGCACAGCCTGGGGCTGGTCACCTCCTTTCTGGGCAGTGCTTCCAGCTCCAGGGCCTTGGCCCAGCTAGAGGCTGCCGGCCTTGACAGCCTCAGCCGGCCTCTTTGCAGACTTTCCCCTTTGCTCCCCAGGGGGTCTGCCACCGGGGCCAAGAAAAACAAGGCAGGGTTTGTTTCAGCTCCAGAGCCCCCTACATACTGACGGCAGCCACCTCTGGCAGCCCCTGACTCTTCCTTTCTCTAGGCTTCACACCCTCAATTCCTCTACTCCATCTTCAGACAATTCCCTGGTCCTGCCCCCACCCCACCCCCAGCTTGTCAATATTCTTCCTGAAACATGGTGACCAAACTGGCCAGCAGGTCTCCAAGCCACACCCAGGCTTACTTTAGGCACAGTCCCCTAGTTCTTTCACTGGTGCAGAGGCTGGGTTCCCTGGGATCCACCAAGGGGGAAAGAAAGCTCCATAGTGGGGTGTGGGTATCTTCCCAACAAACAGCAGACCTGACCTTCCACATGCTGACCTTGGGCTCCAATAATCTGCAGACCAGGGCCAGAGTAAGAAAGACCAATGTGCTAGTATTCCAAGAAATCAGCTCACCACTGGAGGAATGACAAGCCTGGAAAGCAGATTGTGGCTGCAAACATCCTTCTCGGTGAAGCCATCTTCTTCCCTCACTGGAGGGTCTGATGAGGGGGCACCGAGAGCCCTCCATGTTTGAGCCAGGCCAATGGGTCCCACCTACACACCCCCTGTCCAGGGCAACAACCAGAGAGGGCTTGATGCCTTTGGTTAAATCTTGTCTGAGCCCAAACTTTGCCCTGGAAATCATGTGGATGTAAAGTGGTGTCTCTGGACTCTGGAGTGGTCATTGATGAGGCAAGGGTGAAAGGCTTCACCCAAGGGCACCTTGTGTGGGTCTGCCTCAGATGGGAGCAGAAGGGACAAAAGGGAGGCTGGGAGGAAACTCGCCCAAGGCAGGGTAAGTGCTCAGGGGTCTTCACGCCTGATACCCCCATTGGTCTTTGCAGCAGGCTCTAGCTCAGGTGGAGGACCTACGGCAAGTGACCATGCTTGAGATGTGTGTGGACACTCGGGAGAACAGCTTGGGGAACTTTGGTAAGATGGGTTGTGTCTCCCTTGTACAGCCTACCCCTGGCACATGCACACACACACACACATACACACACATACACACACACACACACACACACACACACACACACCCCAGCACACTCACGTGTAGGATGCTCCACTCCAGGCCCCATCATCTTAAAGGGCCTGCCCATTGGGCCTTGGGCTCCACTAGCTACAAATGTACACACACAGACACATATGCATGTGTATACTAGCACACACGTGCACAAATCACACAGACACACGGATAGTCATAGAATCATCAAATGCCTTAGTTGAAAGGTGTCTAACTCCCTGATAGGGAATCCTCATTAGTGTGTCAACAAACTTTGATTAAGCACTTGCTTTGGGCCAGGCACTGTGCTAAGGGCTGGCCAGGGATGCAAAAAAAGATTAATTCCTGTCCTTGAGGAGTTCTGAGTCTGATGGAGGAGACAAGTGCAAGGAGCTGTGGACAGAGCCGGGTCACTCCTAAGAAGGCAGTGGGTGGGAACTGAGAGTAGCTCCTGCAGAAGTGTCTGGAAGGACACGGCCAGGAAAGCCAAGAGGCAGAAGCCAAGAGAGCCAGCTGGCTGGCCCGGGAAGACAACTGGCTCAAAGTGCAGCAGAGCCTACTGGGAGGGGAGCAGCACGGCCCACGGCCCCTGCCAGCCTGGTCACCTCTTCGAAAATGTGGCCCCTAGAGCCAGGCTGCACATGCCGTTGTGGTCTGATCAGGCAGCCTGTCTGTCAGGAGAGCCCAGTGCCTCGATGGAGAGGCTAGGCACAGGGAAGGTGTCCTTCCCTCTGTTTGTTGTCTGGGCTGGTGTTCCAATGAATTCATGTTCCCAGAATGAGGATGTGCCCATAGGCAGGGAGGAAAGGGCTCAGAGGCCTGTTGGCACCAGGGAGAAGCCAGGAGCAGAACAGAAATATGAGGAGTGGGCCAACAAGTCAGTTCAACAAATCTCTCTTTTTCCTCCTCCCTCTCCCTCTCCCTCCCTCTCCCTGCCTTTCCCTCCTCCTCCTCCTCCTCTCCTGTTTTCCCCTCCTCCCTCTCCCTCTCCCTCCCTCTCCCTCCCTCTCCCTGCCTTTCCCTCCTCCTCCCCCTCCTCCTCCTCTCCTGTTTTCCCCTCCTCCCTCTCCCTCTCCCTCCCTCTCCCTGCCTTTCCCTCCTCCTCCTCCTCCTCCCCCTCCTCCTCCTCTCCTGTTTTCCCCTCCTCCCTCTCCCTCTCCCTCCCTCTCCCTGCCTTTCCCTCCTCCTCCTCCTCCTCCCCCTCCTCCTCCTCTCCTGTTTTCCCCTCCTCCCTCTCCCTCTCCCTCCCTCTCCCTGCCTTTCCCTCCTCCTCCCCCTCCTCCTCCTCTCCTGTTTTCCCCTCCTCCCTCTCCCTCTCCCTCCCTCTCCCTGCCTTTCCCTCCTCCTCCCCCTCCTCCTCCTCTCCTGTTTTCCCCCTCCTCCCTCTCCCTCTCCCTCCCTCTCCCTGCCTTTCCCTCCTCCTCCTCCTCCTCCCCCTCCTCCTCCTCTCCTGTTTTCCCCTCCTCCCTCTCCCTCTCCCTCCCTCTCCCTGCCTTTCCCTCCTCCTCCTCCTCCTCCCCCTCCTCCTCCTCTCCTGTTTTCCCCTCCTCCCTCTCCCTCTCCCTCCCTCTCCCTGCCTTTCCCTCCTCCTCCCCCTCCTCCTCCTCTCCTGTTTTCCCCTCCTCCCTCTCCCTCTCCCTCCCTCTCCCTGCCTTTCCCTCCTCCTCCTCCTCTCTACCTCCTGGAGGCCTGAAAGTGTCAGTCAACATCCCACCTTCAGCAAGAAGCCCTTCCTGGACCTTCTAACTTTAGTGCCTTCCCCTTGGGATGATTCATCCTGTTGACATGTTGCTTGTGCCTCCTTGTTTGCATGTCTGTGAGCTCCCTGAGGGCTGTTTTCCTCCACCCCGCTTTTTTTAATCTCCAGCACTTGACACAGTGCTTGACATATAGTACATGCATAATAAATGCTTGTTGACTGAGTAGCTGATAGGTCAAGTAACATTAGCTCCATTTTAAAGATGGGTGACTTGAGGCCCAAAGTCAGCGCTCTTTCTGCTCCACAGTACTGCCCCTGACTGTGCCTGGTCTCTTCCTTGCTTTCTCTTCCCTAGGCGCTGGAGCCCCAGGAAAGTGTTGTTGAGTTGTGTCTAACTCTCTGTGACCCCATTTGGGGTTTTCTGAGCAGAGATACTAGAGGGCTTTGCCATTTCCCTTTCCAGCTCAATTTTACAGATGAGGAAACTGAGGCAAACAGGGTGAAGTGACTTGCCCAGAGTCACACAGCTAGTAAGTGTCTGAGGCTGGATTTGAATTCCGGAAGATGAGTCTCCCTGACTCCGGGTGTCCGGCTTTGTGCACTGTGGCACCCCCCTAGTAGCCCAGGAAAACATAAAACCCTCCAGGATTTCCCCTGGCAGACTCAGAATCCTGAAAGGCCCTGCCCTGGGGGGAGAAGAAGAGGTCCCAACTCCCCAGTGTCTCCTGAAGGAGTCGTTGTCTTTCTTTTCCCTGGGACAGTGGAGATGGGTGAAGAAGTTAGCTAGCCAGGAGCATCTGCTCCCTCCCTTAGCTCCCTGAGGCATTTGCTCAGACCAGGAGGCCAGACTCTTCCTGTTTCAGAGCCAGGACAGAGGCTTTGGGGCAGAAATTGGGCTCCTGGGAAGGCAGAACCTCTCCTTCCACCTGAGTTCACCCTCTGTGCTCCTGGTGTTGCCTCGATGGGACAATGTGGGATGGGGGGGGGGGAGACGGGGAAGGAGTCTGGGGCAGATCACTAGAGCTGTACAAGTTGCAACCTTGGGTGTCCTGGGGGAGAGGGGCAGGCTGCAGTCTTAGGGGAGACCCTCTGCCTAGGGCAGAGAGAGGGTGATGAGAAGGCTCCTGTCAGGGAGGAGCTCCCCGCCAAGCTCCCTAGCCTGGCTTTTGCCTTAGGGTAAGTCCTCTGGCCTGGGATGAGGATGGGGGAAAGGGGGAGGAAGAAGAGCTGAGCTCTGCAGACCCACCCTGGGAAGGAGGCTTTCCAGCCGGCCAGCTGGTTGCTTTGGTACCAACGGTCTCCTCTCCTGTGACCACACAGGTGCCCATCTGCCCAATCTGAGCCAACTGAAACTGAACAACAGCCTGCTGGCCTCCATCAGGTAAGCAAGGAACGAGGAGCCAGGAGCACCTTGGCTGTCCTTCCTGCCCCACAGAGGGAGTGCATGGGGGTACCAAGGACAGTTCCCATTCCAGCAGAGGTTGAGAGGTCCATCCTGTCCCACTTTCTGTGTTGGGGCCAGGCCTCCTCCCTTGTCTTTGTTGGGAAGGGCCCCACCCAGAACACTGACCATCTCCCACACCTGCCTATGCCTGACCTTCTCCTGCCTCCTTGCTGGCGCAGAGCCTGGGTTCCCTGGAATCCTCCAGGCGCAATGTCCCAGGCTGCCTTGCTTCCACAGGGGTAGGTCTTAAACACACACAAGGGGACCTTCCCTTCTCCCCTGCCCCGCCCCCACTCTCCTCTCTTCCTTCAAGTGCCTCTCATATTGGGCCCTGGGAGGGGTAGACCTTTGGGTAGGGGCAATGCAAGGAGTTCCTGGCTGCAGATGGGTCTGGGGCATGGCCAAGGCTGGGCTCCAGCACTGGGGATGATCTGCCTGCTTGGTTCCCAGAGTCTCTGGCTTAATCACTCCCATTTGCTCTTAGGTCTCATCTCCACCCATCCCAGGATGCCCAGCCCCTCTATATGCTCTCTCCTGGCCTTTTTCCTAATATGCAAAGCAGGACAATCCCTGAGTCACAGGGGATGAGAAGTTGCTCTGGATCCTTCAGAGATGGAAGCTAGGGGCTGCCACAATGCCCAGAGTACTGGACCTGGGGTCAAGGAGATCTGAGTTCCCATCCAGCCTCAGACACTTCCTAGCTGTGTGACCCTGGCCAGGTCCCTGAACCTTTTGTCTATCTCAGGTTCCTCAAGTGCAAAATGGGGATTATACTAGCCCCTCCCAGGGCTGATTCGAGGATCCAATGAGGTCATGATTGTGAAGCACTTAGCCCAGTGCCTGACACATAGCAGGCACCATATAAATATTATCCATTACTATTATTAATAGAGGTCTCCATGACCTTCGTAGAGCTTGATGTCTTTGGCGTTAGGGCCCATAGCACAGTCTGCAGCCCACGATGCTCCTGTTGAGGTGGAGACATCCCTTAATCTCCCAGTCCTGGCTGAGTGATCTCAATGTATACAATACTGGGATCCAGGACTGGAAGAAGCCTTAACTGTAAAAACATAAAAATGTGGAACTCAGCATGTAACACTGCCCTGCTAGCCTGACTCTGATGGATGGCAGCCTGGCATGCAGTTGCAACCTCCTGGGCTGGCTTTAAAAATAGTGGTGGAAGGAGGAGGAGGCACTATAGCAAGAAGGGCTTACCAGAAGGAAGTGAGAGTGTCTGGAGACGTGGCCCCTGAGGACACACTTAAGCCCCCACCCCCACCCACGGGTGCCTTGCCAAAGACACAGCTTTACTTTCAAGCATCGTTCTTTGTTTAGACAGGCTGTGAGCTCCAGGGTGGGTAAGCTCCAGGCCTCTCCTCTCACAGTAACTTTTCTTGTTTGCCATATGACATACGGTTCCAAGGAATGCCTCAGCCCTGTCAACTCATACATACACTTATCTTTATGGGGCCTTTTGCCTCCCTCTAGTTGCCTTTTCTCAGCCAAATAATGAAAAGTTTTATTAGCTGAGAGTAGAGAATGAAGCAGACTTTGACTGATGCAAGTCAAAAGACTGTCTTTCCTTCTTTTGTGATGACACCCATGATTAACCCTGAGAATGATGCCAGAAAAAGAACTGATCTTCCACATCTCATAAAATATTCCTGCTCAAGCTGCTTGCAGCCAGCCCCTTCTCAAAGAAAAGCCTTTGTTCTCGTTGTAACAGTATCAGGCCAGGGCAATCTGTGCCCCCAAAGGGCTTCCCTGGGCCCAGAACCTCATACCTCTTTGTCCTCTCTCCTGCTGAGAAGGGCCTAGGACCCTGCCCTTATGCCCCATGAAGGGCTGCCTTCTGGAGTGCCATTGAAGGGCTGCCTAGCTGCTTGGACATCCTTTATTTCTGTAAGTCATATCTCTTCTGGGTGAAAATGACAAGAAACCCAACTTTCTTTGATTATTCTCTCTGGATAGCAGTGTAAACTTATGGTCAGAGTGACAATGTGGATGTACTAGTCAGTGCCATCTGCCTTTCTTCTTCTGATCCCTCAGGTGCCACTGGGCAATGGAGACTGGGTGCCAAGAAATTGAACCTTTAGATGAGTCTGACTAGTCAATGAAGGCAAAGTCCTGGAGGCAAATGTACTCCCTCCCCAAGAAGTACCAGGGACAGATGCCCCTGCTTCCCCCAGCTGGTTTTCTGGCTGGCCAGGCAGAAAGCCACCTTGACCTGCAGTCATCTAGCCCAAGGACAGAGGACACACCCAAGTCTCTCACTCATCGTAACTCTGTCACCTTTTTCTTTGCCCCAGGTGGTGGAATTCTCAACACAGGCTGGGAGGTTCTAGGGGTGATGGGACATGAAAGAGATGGGTGGGAAGGTGAGGGGGTCCAGCCGGTCAGCCGCCATGGACTGAGTGGGGCAGAGTCTGGGCTGCTAATTCTAAGGGAACAGGAAAGGAGCAAGCCCATGCTCCTTGGGGTGACTCCCTCAAGCCACAGACCAGAAAAATAGTGACCCCTGACTACCTCCCCCCCAATCACACATTCCTGTTCATTTCACTTAAGATGCACACTCTCGCTTCAGCACACTCAGAGTATTTTTCTGGAAGCTTGTGGAGAAATTCTACCTGCAAATAAGGAAAATTATCCTAATTTCATAAGCTTGGGGATGTTCATTGATGACATGGTGCAATGTATACCATGCCATGACATCATATCCCACACCCTTCACCTAACTCCTGCCCTGGGGCCCCCAGTCCCAATATTGCTGGGATTGGGTTTTCTGAGGGGGCGTCCCTGCATGAAGGAAGACCTTTCCTCAGACATTATCAGCTAGGAGACCCTCGCTGTTCCTCAGTTTCTCCCCTTGTAAAATTGGGGAGTTAGGCTCAGTGACCTCTAGATTCACAACCCTGTGACCTCCTTGTGACTCAGTTTCCTCATCTGCTAACGAAGGTGTTGGACTCAATGGCCTCTGAGATTGCTTTCAGCTCTGGGTCTCTGAGCTGCCTTAATTCTGCCACCTTCTCTCTGTCATCTCCGCTTTATCCTGTACACAGCTTGTGCCATTAGACTGAGAGCTTCCTGAGAGTGGGGACTGGCTTCCATCTGTCTTTGTGTCCCCAGGTTGGCACCATACCTGGCACCAAGGAGTCACCTGACAAGTGTTAGCGGACTGATGCTAGGACTTGTGTGGGCCTCAGTTTCCTTATCTGTAAAATGAAGGTGTTGGACTCAATGATGGACCTCCATGGTCCCTTCCACCCCATGATGGCCACCACAGTCTTGAATTTCTCTTTTACCCAAATTCATCAGGATTGTGTGTGTGTGTGTGTGTGTGGTGTGTGGTATGTGGTAAGTGGTGTGTGTGTGGGGGGGGGGGGTATGTGTATGTGTGTGGGGTATGTGTATGTGTGTGGTGTGTGTGGTGTGTGTGGGTATGTGTATGTGTGTGTGTGGGGGTGGTGTGTGGTGTGTGTGTGGGGGTGTGTGTGTGGTGTGTGGTGTGTGTGGGAGTGTGTGTGTGGGGTATGTGTATGTGTGTGGTGTGTGTGGTGTGTGTGTGGGGTATGTGTATGTGTGTGGTGTGTGTGGTGTGTGTGTGGGGTATGTGTATGTGTGTGGGGGGGTGTGTGGTGTGTGGTGTGGTGTGTGTGTGGGGGGTATGTGTATGTGTGTGGTGTGTGTGGTGTGTGGGGGTGTGTGTGGTGTGTGTGTGTGTGTGTGGTGTGTGGTATGTGGTGTGTGGTGTGTGTGGGGGGTATGTGTATGTGTGTGGCATATGTGTGGTGTATGTGGTGTTTGTGGGGGTATGTGTGCGGTATGTGTATGTGTGTGGTGTGTGGTGTGTGGTGTGTGTGGTGTGTGTGTGGGGTATGTGTATGTGTGTGGAGGGGTGTGGTGTGTGGTGTGTGTGGGGGGTATGTGTATGTGTGTGGCATATGTGTGGTGTATGTGGTGTTTGTGGGGGGTATGTGTGCGGTATGTGTATGTGTGTGGTGTGTGGTGTGTGGGGGGGTGTGGTGTGTGGTGTGTGTGGTGTGTGTGTGGGGTATGTGTATGTGTGTGGAGGGGTGTGGTGTGTGGTGTGTGGTGTGTGTGTGTGTGTGTGTGTGCACATGTGTGTATAAATCTAAAACAGACAATGACCCATCCTGTTCTCTCTGAGGGACGGCACTGAGCCTGGGCCCCTACCAGGCTCCCCCTTCTCTGCCATGCGGGTCTGGGGGAAAGCAGCCTGCTTTTGCTCAAGGCAGCACTTCCCCCATAGTCTTCCTTGGCCTCAGTTTTGCAGATCCTCCGGACCCTGCCACCGGGTGGGGCCCCCTCTGGTTGGCCAAGGCAGCTGAGTGAGGCAGTGTGGAGCCAGGAAGATGGAGTTCCAGTTCAGTCTTTGGTGCTTCCTAGCTGCTGGACCCTGGACCCTGGACCCTGGGATCCCTCCCAGCTTTCAGTTCCCTCAGCCATAAAGGGGAATAAAAACAGCGCCTCCCTCCCAGGGTTTGGCAATAGAATTTGGAATGCAGCCCAAGACGGACCGCTCTCTAACCTGGGCACGGCCTGAACAGAACAGGCCAGAGGCAGGTGTGTCAGGAGACAAAGCAGCAAGATGACTTATTTCAGAGTGAGGAAAACACTGGCATGCAAGGAAGCCCCCCCCGCCCCCGCCAAAGGAGGGCTCAGCATGTTGGGGTACAGGTAGTGCTTATATCCTTAAGTGGACTGAGCTATGACATAATCATTCTTAGGTCTTGAGCGGCCGTTTCCCATGGCAGGCTCAGGCGCGCACAATGCAGGCAATCCTGGGTCCTGTGAGAACAGTCTCTACGTTGATTGTCTCACAGAGGAGTGCGATACCTGGTTCACTTCACTTAGCCGTTACAAGGAACAGGGATTGTGAGCAAGTCAAACAAGGTGATGGATGGCCCTCAGGCCTCTGGGAAATAGGGGGCAGTGAACACCTGGTGCTGGTCAAAGCAGTACGCTTTGCCAGAGGCTGAGATCATCCGGAGCATAAAAGATTGTTGTTATGCCCAGCACAGGGCACAATCTGCTGACTGGGCCTCAGCTCTGGGAAACAGGAGGCCTCCAAAATATTCCATGAGGTAACGTGTGTATAGCCCCCAGCTTAAAGCACCCTATAAATGTGCGCCCTCCTAAATAACTATAAAGTCAATAGATTCTTGTCCTAAAGAGGGCCCTCTTTCTCTTCAGAAGTTCAGGGCTATTTAAACGACCCACATGGATATACATCTTGCATCTGCCAAGTGTGGCTGGCCCTCCCACATCTATGATCCTAGGTACTTCAAAGGGCCATAAGTGGCTGCTTAGTTGTATAGATGTGCCTTGAAGGTGGAATGGAGCAATACCCCTGGAATGTGGCCCATCCCTCCCCAAGTGACAATGTGGCTTCCTCCTGGAGTTTCTCCTCTCGTCCACGTGATAGAGTGTTGGGGTGTAGGGAGAGGGGCTTTTTAATTAATAGAAATCTATTTTCTTTCTCCCATTCCCCATTCCCTTAAAAAAGACAGAGAAAAGAAAAAAAATAGCTTATAATATGCATAATGAAGTAAAATGAATTCTTCCATCAAACAGATACTAGTTCATTCTATGATGGCAAAAAAAAAACCCTGGAAACTCAAGGAGTGCCCATCAGTTTATCAGCGGCTGAATAAACTGTGGCTTGTAGAAGGGACAGATACCACGGTGCTGGAAGAAAGGTGGAAGGGGCCAGGTGGCCGTGCAGAGGGTTTTATATCTGAGCCTTGAGGTGATTGAGTGAAGGGAAAGGTGATGTAGGCAGCCTTGAACTTTAAGAAGACCACTTTGGCAGCGGAGTGGAACCAGGGACAGACGAGTCACAGAAACCAACCAACAGCTATTATAAGTGTCTAGATGAGAAGTGCTGAGTGGTGGTGGTGTCAGAGGAGAGAAGGGACATGAGACCTTACAAGGGTGAGAGGGAGTGAGGGGTCAAAGAGGACCCCTGGGTTTGAGCCCTAGAGGATGGTGCTGTCCACAGCGATAGAGAAGACACAGCAATAGGAAGAAGGGAGGGCTTGGATGGGGGAAGACAACGAGTTCTGTTTGGGACATCTATGGGACATCCGGTTTAGGGTGTCTCATCGGCAGTTGGCCTTCAGAAGAGAGGTCAAAGCTGAGAATCATCCTAGTAGAGATGATGGCTGAATCCATGGAAGCTGATGAGATGACCCAGTGAGACAGCACAGGGTCCCCTGAGCTTCCTCCCAATTCCCATGAGGGTCCACCCCGTGCATGCCTGTGTTTTACTCTGTGGCCCAGAAATGCAAAGCTCACGCTCAGACTCTGCCCCCATCCCACCCTATTGGTCATTTCTCAAATCTGCAGCAATAAAACAACCACCTGTGCCTCTGGCCAGGCTTTCCCTGCTCCTTTTCCAAGAGCATCAGCCCACCTGAGTCACTAGAAAAGTCGACAGCCTCTTTGAGTTCTCTGGGCCTAGAGACAAGAAGGCTCTCTGATGTCAGCGAGTTAGTCGGGAGGCTCTCCTATCAGGGAATCACTGGGCACCCCCTTCTTTCCTTTCTCTGACCCTGCTTAGGGGTAGGTGGTGGCACAGTGGACAGAGCTCTGGGCCTGGATTCAGGAAGACTCGAGTTCAAATTTGACCTCAGACACTTACTAGCTGCGGCAATTCACACCACCTTCACTCAGATGTAAACAGGGTCCGTTCTCATCTTTGCTGCTGAAGCTAACATTGAGTTAGTGGCTCTCAAGGGTGTCTCTCTCAATGGGACAGAGAACCTTTGGCCTTTTCCTCCTGAAGGCCCTTCTCTCTCTCACCACAATCTCCTCTGTGATCTCTTGTAAGGGACCTGGGCACCTCCCTGTCTCACCTTCAGATTCTGTGGATGGTTTGCTGTGGGCTGGCAGACTTGGATGGAATCAGCTCCCTTTACTCTCTGAAGGTAGGTGGCTCTCTGTAGACCCCCCTCCCCAGCCCTGGCATCCCTAGGAAACTGGAACTGCTTGTGTTGTCTCCTGGGACCTCTCAGGGTCAAGGTTCCCCTCAGGCCCTGGGCTCTTAGCCCCTAGGTCTCCCCCTAGGCCTGGGGAGGTGGTGGGAGGTCAGCTCTGGGGAAAAGTTCAGGGGCTCTTCTCAGCAGCCCTGGGAAACGGGAGCTCAGTGCCTTCATTACTCCTGCTTTACTCACATACCTAAGGGGACCCTCGGAATTCCCTGGTGTTTAGAGTAGGGAGAATTCTCCAAAGGAATGGGGCTAGATGGCCGAGAACAAGGAAAGACCTACATGCAAAAAAGACTTTCATCAAAGCGTAACTTGTGCTTGCCAAAGGAAGCCAGATGCCCCGAGGCTCCAATAGCCTGGTCTGCCAGGTTCAAGGACACAGCCCCCTACCGCCGGGTCCTGATCTGGCTCTGCAGGAAATGCCCCCTTACAGGGCTATGGCTGGGGTCTGGCTGGGGTCTGTCTGACCTGGTGTCAGCACATTTCAAAGAAATCAAAATAAGGCAAGTCTCAGGAAAGAAAATGAGAGGGAGCTTTGAGAGAACATCAGGTGGGACCCCCGCCCCAGCCAGGACTCTGAGAAGTGGGCAGCCCTCTGCCAGCATGGCAGGGGCTGGAGCCGGCTGCTGCCGCCACTGCTCCTCCTACTTATGTTTGTCCTTCGTTCTCAAAGAGAGCAGAGACATCAG
Source organism: Trichosurus vulpecula (assembly GCF_011100635.1). Taxonomy (NCBI): domain Eukaryota; kingdom Metazoa; phylum Chordata; class Mammalia; order Diprotodontia; family Phalangeridae; genus Trichosurus; species Trichosurus vulpecula. Next base: position 284,441,585 of record NC_050578.1, on the reverse strand, counting down.
GGAGGTGATGACATGACTCGCAGTCGACTTGGATTTGAGTGAGGGAGGGCTGTGCAAGGTCACCAGCCTCACTTCCTCCTCCTGAGCCATCTGGGTCCAGTGGCCAGATATTCATCAGGACGACTGGAGATGAGCTTATTGAGGGTTATGTACTGCTCCTACTACCGCCACTACCACTACCAGGGCTACTGCTATTAACTGCTGCTGCTCCTCCTCCTCCTGCTACTGTGCTCTCTGCTGCTGCTGCTGCTGCTGGACTTGATGCTCACTACCTTTGGAGGGCCCCGGCACCACCCAGAACTGCCCACAGGCCTCCTGATAGCACCTGCCGGGCAGGGGATGGAGGCCGCCATGTGGCCTCTGTGGCTCTGGAATTTAGGCTTTCAAGCTCCCAGCTTTTGCCTCACACCAAGCTCGAAGTCTGCTTTTTAAAGCCCCCAGCCTCTCTTCAGATGCTCTGTTACCTAGCCATCCTCCCACCCTCACCTGGAACTTGGGAAGTTGATCTCAAGTGTCACTTTTCCATTTTTCATCTTAAATTTCACAGCACAGTGGATAGAGACCCAGACACAAGAGAGACCTGAGTTCAAGTGCCACCTCTGAGACACACCGGCTGTGCAGTGCCCTTCTGTCTAAGTCGAAGAGCAGATCCTCCCCAGCATTGGTGGGGGATATGTCTTACTGAGCCCGCATGCCAATAAAGTCATGGGTCCAGTCCAAAAAAGCCTCATCTTCTTTGGGTTGGTCCAGTGGCCTGCTGGTCAAGATCTTTGGCACTTGGACTTGGTCATGGGGTATGTGTGTTATCCCTCCCAGCCCCTGGTCATCTACAGATGTGACAAGTATCCAAAGCATGGGACCACATGCTGACCCCTGAGGTCCTCCCCTAGAGACCTCTTCCAAGTTTAGGGAAACCTTTGGTGGCCAACCACTTGATCTTTAGGTACAGTCACTCAGGCAGTTCTAAATTCACCCCCTGTGCTTCCTTAAAAGAGTCCAAGTTTTGCGCCAGAATCTGGCAAATTTGTTTGAGGCAAACCCCATCAGAAAAGGGCCTTACTTGTTCTGGACACCGTCTCTTCCCAGGCTGTAGCCTTTCAGATATCCCTGATGGGGCTTCAGCGCTCCCATGGGCCACTTCCGGAGACTGCTTGTCTGTCCCCTTTGTTCTGACCTTCCCAGTGCAAACAAAGGCCATTCTCTTTGTGGAAGAAAACAGCAAAGGGCTCAACTTTCTCCCTAACCCATCCCCCTACATGGGGCTCCTGCCCTTTCCCTGATTCTCATCCTTCCCCTAAGAGAACCCCAACCCCCACCAGCCAACACTTCGTCGGCTGTCCTTGGGCTGCCCTCCAGTCTCTGCTCATCCTGACTGGGCTGTTTCCCTCCACCGGCCCCCACCCTTGCCTCTTTCCACTTTGTGACTGTGTTGTCCCAGTCTCTATGTCCACATAGTTGATGGGAGAGTACTCAGGTTAGAAGGTCAGGTTCCGAGCCCAGTGCTTTCTGAGAGGGAAGATGACACAGGAGATCTGAGCAGTGCAGTGTGGGGGTAGATGCCAGGTCTTTTTAAAAAATTAATCCTGTTTAGAGCTAATTGATTTTGCCCTGTAACTGCCTCAGTCAAGGTTCTTTGTCTCTGAACTCTAAGTGGGACACAAGTCTGAGCCTAAGTGCCCTCCTAAGTGCAAAATTACTGTGAATGAGGGCCAGATTGGACCCAGGCTGCTATTACAGACCCAGGGCTGCCCTCTCCAGAGCCCTGTGGTGACTAGAGCATGTTTGTGTGTGGCAGCCCCAGCCAGGTCACACCAGTCCCGGGGCTTCGGTTCTGCCAGGGCCAGGTGCTGACGGAACAAGAGGGCAAAGGCTTCCAAAGGACAGGGCTGGCTGATCTGAAGGTCAGAGTGACCAGGAGAGGCAAGTGAGGCCAGGAGGGGGCAACAGGCTGGCTGAGAAGGCTCAGGCTGGCTGGACCAAGCACTGGCTTTTGGGCTCTGCCTCTGCCCTGGGGTGGCCTGGCGTACTGAGGGCTGCCCAGGGTTATGGCCTTGAGGAGCTCTCTACCAGGTCTCTAGTGCCCTGAGCCAAACAGGCAAGGCCAGGCCAGAGCAGTACCAAGAACCTGCCTGGTCAGGGTGGTCAGCCTCCACCCAGGACATGTCCTCAGTGTGGTCCAGCTGCTGCCACTCCTTCGGACCTCAGAGCTTTGCAGAAGCACAAAATGACATTTGGGGTTGTTTCTTATTGGGGTCTCTTGACTTTCCTCTACTCAGTAACACCATCTGCCTGGAGGGCCTAAAGTGAATTTTCTGGGAATTCAGTAAGACCAGCCCACCAAAATCCCAGTCTGAGCCCCCTGCCCCATTCCCACCTCAGCCTGTGCTGCCCTGCCCACTTTGGGGGGTGGCACAGAAGGCAGATTCCACTGCTGCGTGTGTCCCTCCCTGTCTGCGTCCTTGGAGATTCCGTGGGGACTTCCTGAAGCACTTTCTCCCCAAGTTAACTCTACAGGGGCATCCACCCTCCACCTCCTTGGAGTTTATTTCTTCAAAGCGCAGCTCCTCTTTTCCCCATTCTCCTTCTGATGGTAACAGCCAGGGGAGGGGTCCCCTGATAGAATCATCACCACTCTGGCTCTTTACTCTGGATCTAGGGAGCATGCCCCCCACAACAGCATGCCTCTGATAAGCAGCTGATTTCGGAGCCGGGGAAAGGGATGTCTCTGGGCTCTTGTGCCCAAGAGGCTCCTTTCTCACCCCTGGGCTGCTCCAGGATCCAGTCAGAAAGCTCAGTGCTCAGGGAATGCAGAGGCTGATTTCTCATGGGCCCTCCTTGGGCCCCAGCTCCCTGTTAGGGCTCTCTCCATCCCCATCCCCAAACAGGACCAGAGTCCAGGCTTACAGCCCCTTTTGCCTCCCTGGGAATTCCTGGGTCTCTCTGGCCACTTGCATGGCTGAGGCTCATCACAAAAGATTAGAAGTGAGGTTGGAGAATGCCCAGGCTCTCCCCTCCACCAGGGGGCAGCATCCAAGCTCATGGTCCCCTTTGTCTCAGGGGATTTAGCTGGCATGCCTAGGGGATGCCTAGTCCTGGAGGCAATGTCTGGGCTTTGTCTTCCACACTCCCACCAGGGGCAGCATCTAGGCTCATGGTCCCCTTTGTCTCTCCAGGAGCTCTACATGTCCTACAACAACATTTCTGACCTGAGCCAAATCTGTCTGCTGGATCAGCTCGAGGTTCTGGACCTGGAGGGCAACAACATTGAGAATATTGAGCAGGTTCGGTACCTGGGTCTCTGCAAGAAACTCAACATGCTCACTCTGGAGGGGAATTTGATCTGCCTGAGGCCAGACCCAGAAGCAGCTGAGGTGAGGACCTAGAACTGATCCCTCCCACCCTGGCCCTTTGGGGGACCGGCATGGGAGGGAGAGTTGCTTGTCCCTCTCCTCTCTCCTCCTCAAAGGCACTGTGATTTTATTCTGTCTGCCTGCCCTATTCCCTTCCCAGTCTAGTAGGGAGGGAGCCAAACTGAAGATAGGAGTCACCCAGGGCCCTTTTACATTCTTAAAAATGGGAAGATTTCCTTCCTTGCAGTAGGGAAGGTGGAGGGATGATGAGGTGATAAGGAGCTGGGCCAGAAGGAGGCCTCTGAGACTCTTGTGTGGGTAAATATCCAAATATTCATGCCTTATGTCTGTAGTGCTTTCTTTCCGCCCTTCTATGGAAGGGCTGGTCCCCCTGAGAACAGCTTCCTCAGGTCCAAGGGTTGTACCGAGAGCGAGTAAGACACGCCACAGAGTATAAGTTTTAAATGGAGAATTTATCAGCCGGCGACCGTTCGGGGTTCAACCCAAAACAGAACAGTCAAGAGTAGGGGTGAAGGAAACATATTTATACAGAAATCAAGGTTCAGTGGTTAATTATCTCTTGAAACTTACATATGTTATTTTAGCAGACTCGGCAAGCCTGTGTTACCTCACTTTTTATGGCCATGATACAAGAAGAGGAACTTCCTTAATGGAATAGATTGTAAATACAACAAATTAGACAGTTGTCAAAGTGTCAACTGAAATTACAACCCAGGATCTCTGTGTCCAATTTGCCATTAACATTCCACAACATGGCATATGCTCATAAAATATCAGGATAAGGAAAAGTCACGTAATTCAAGATAATGTCTGGGGTTAAGGTTTTCACCCTTAATGGCCATAGACAAACCAAGGAATGCTCCATCTGGGTTTGTTGACATAAGATAGAGACATCTCTGAGCCTACTCAGGGAACAAAGAGACTGTTAGGGTTAGGCTTTTCTTCTAGTTAATTAGTTCAGGTTCTGAGTCTTGAGCAGTCACCGGGCCCCAGGGACATTTGCTGAAAGCTAAATGGCAGGGTCTTAGTCCATCCTTTCTTATGCAGACTGGGGATTTTATCAGGGGCTGTGGGGCAGGGATTTACAGCAATAACAAGTACCACACAAGGGACTCCATAGATTCACATTTCCTTTAAAAAAAAAAAATCACATTTCCTGAGCCCCCACCAATGTGTTTACCTTTAATAGTCAGGCAGAGAATATAGTTAGTTCATAATTAAGGCATTTAATGAAATGGTATAGTAAGAAACATAGCAACAAATCATTTCTCCTATAAACCTGGGTGAAGTTCTCTCACAAATATTCACAGTGTCTGTAGCAAGAATGGTTACAGATAGAGAACACACATGGAGGGGCTGACACACACAAAGAACACGTGTGTCCAGAGGAGGGCTAATTCATGCCTTCCACAAGGCAGAGACCCTGGAATCTTCCAGTGAAATCCCTGTGCCACTTCCACTGAGCATGACCTCAGCATCTCCTGCTGGGACATAGAATCTCTATTGTTCTGCTTCCTATAGCTTCTGGCTAAACTGAAATCCTTACCTATCAAGGGTGGCTGCCATGCTCTTTTACCTTAAAGCCATTTTTTTTTTAAAAAAAGGCTTTTTCCAGTTCTTTAAAAAAAAAATCAGAAATCCTTACCTGGGGCCAATATCACCACCAATTATACTCTCTCAGATTCTCTTTAGTTAACTTTGGAGTCTTGGCTGGAGGCCTCTAATCTTCTCTGCTGGAAATTCACTCCCCAAGGTAACCAAGCCCTTCAGAATAAAGTTGAAGGGCCTGCTCAGCTATGTAATGCCCTCAGACTTAACCCCTCCTAGTACAGGAGCTTGCATACCCATTCTTCATCTCTAGAGGCTGGATTGTAAATCTGGCAATGCCTAACTACATCCAAAATAGCTCTGGGGTTCAGGGTTCCCCAATTTTTTAACCATAAACTTCCTCTGTTCTCTCATGAAGATGTATGGGTGAAAAAGACACAGAGATCACTAGAGCCAGGGAGGATAGGTCTTGGTCTTTTCTCCCAGTTTAGTCAGATTCCTGGTCTTTTCACTTGCTGCTACTGTGGAGGCTCCTCCAGGTGGGAGAGAGCAGGTATTGTTATTCTTATCTTAAAGGTGGTGAATCGAGGCTCAGAGAGAGTGAGGTCACAAGGTGAGTAAGTGGCTGAGCCCACACCTAGTTGGGGCTTTGAACTTTGAGTCTATGACGTTCTTCAAAGGGGCCCAGTAAGAACCTGATGCTAGTAGGCCAAAGGCAGAATGGAGAGTAGATCAAAGTCCCTCTTTCGGTCTTGCTCTTTGCTGAGGTTTGAGGGCTGGCTTTGTGGTGGAGCTACAGAGGGAGGTCCGAAGCCTGCCTCCAATCCTGACTCTGGTGTGACCACCGGCGAGTCATTTCAATGCCTGGAGCCCAGGCTTCTCCCTCTTCCCCTGGGTTGGTCAGATAAGCCTGACCTACTGGAGAAGGGGCCAGAGGTTGAGGTCAGGGTAGATACGGGCCTCCCTAAGAGGGTGAAGGAGAGATTTGATTGGGCAAGGCCAGTCATCTAGCACTGACTTGAAAGTGGACAAGCACCTAGGCAGTGGATACTCTGTGCTAGGCACTGTGCTAAGCAGCTGCAATCTTGCTGGTTTTGTTGTTGCTGAGTCCTTTTATTGTGTTGTGTCTGATTCTCCCTGATCCCATTTGGGGTTTTCTTGGCAAAGATACTGGAGTGGTTTGCCATTTCCTTCAGCTCATTTTACAGATAAGTAAACTGAGGCAAATAGAATTAAGGGACTTGCCCAAGGTCACACAGCTAGTGTCTGAGGCCATATTTGCACTCATTCCCTCCTGACTCAAGGATGGAATGAGCATAGGAAAGTGACCCCAGTTGTCCTGGTGGTGCCCCTAGAGAGATTGACTGGTTACCATGAGGAACCCCTACCCCCACCCCTGGGAAATTATTGCCATTCAGCAAGAAGAGAGTGATAAAAACATGTGCTTTACCCTTAAGGATGAATTGTACCTTGAAGACTTTGAACATCATTTCAGTAACCTGTCGCCAGCCAGGGGGCGCCATCGTGCAGAGAGAGGGGGGCCTGGAATCAAGAAGCCCTGAGTTCAAATTCAGCCTTAGACACTTCCTAGCTGTGTGACCTTGGGCAAGTCACTTTGCTGTCTGCCTCAATTTCCTCAACTGTTAAAATGGGAATCATAATAAAGCCTCCCATCTAGGTAGAATATTGTGAGCAGATCATTTGTAAAATGCTTACTTAGCACAGTACCTGGCACATGGTAGGTGATATGGATGTGCTTATTCCCTTCCACTCTCATCAGTCATCATCACCACCATCATCACTCTTACTTTCAGCTAGGTAATTTAATCCTCCAAGCTCTACTAGGGAATTTGCCCTGAACTCATTTTACCTTCAACACAGTTAGAGGGGAGGAGTTTGAATTTGGGAAGATTGAAAGTGATTTTCCCCAACAGAAAAGAATAAATGAAGAAAAACTAGGTAACACCTAAGAAGGAAGGTCCTTCTCAGTTTTAATGGAGTGTTATTTGTGTATGAATAGGGAAAGAATGTTTGGTTTTGAATGACTCTTAGGAGGAGACCCCTGGAGGTCAGTTCTCAGTCCCTTAATTGCAGACTTGGCCAGACTGTGGCCTGAGGGAGAGAATTCCTGTCAAATAAGAAGCCCAGAATTTAGGGATAGCCTAAGGGGTGACATGTTGGAAGGTGGCTTGCTTTCTGGAAACAAAGGGGAGGTTCAAGTATCTACTTGGGCCCCACCGCAAAAAAAAAAAAAAAACCAGAACAGTGGCTCAGAAATCTCTAATGGGTTAAAGATTTGGGGGATGGGAATCATGGAGATCTCCGAGACCAGGAGATTCTGGCTGGTGGGCCAGGGAACATAAAGTTGCAATGATACATGTAGATCGATGACTATACAGGAAGTGATCTTTGCTGCCTCTAAGGTAGGGGAAATTAGGTAGTATTGTGGGTAGAAGAACACTGAGCCTGGATTCAGGAAGTTTTATTCTTGCTATTGTTCAGTCCTGTCTGACTCTTTGTGGCCCCATTTGGGATTTTCTTGGCCAAGGTACAGGAATAGTTTTCCATTTCCTTTTCTAGCTCATTTTACAGTTGAGGAACTGAGGCAAAAAAAAGGGTTAAGTGACTTGCCTAGAGTCACACATGTGTGTCTGAAATTGGATCTGAATTCAGAAATGTGAGAAACGTGGTTTTGGGGATCACTGTGATGAGGGTTTGGGGTGAGAGGTGCTCGACACCCCAAAGTACCGACACGCCGGGTCCTGCTGAAAGAATTCGACTCAAGCTTTCTCAGCCAAGGGAAGGGATAAAGTTTATTAAGAGTTAGCCAAATAAGCCTGCCCCGAGAGATCCCACCCCTTGCGACGCCTGTAAGGAAAAAGGGCCAGACCCATCTGAGCTAGATTGGTTCTGACCAACCTCATGGAGGCAAGATGGAGATTATATACACAAAGGTTGTGGGAGGGATTGAGGGGTGGTCTGGGGTGGCCAGAAGAGGGGTCTAGGGAAGGACTTAAGGACGAGGTCAGACTCCAGGGTGGGGGAAATAGCTGAAGGCCATATGGAAATGACAACCCATCAAGGGCTGGGGTAGCGGAGCTAGGGTATAGATATTTTGATCAGGATTAAGGATGGGAAACAGGATTAAGGGTGGGAAACAGCTGGACAATAGAGGACTGGGCAAGGTAGGCATTTGGGCTTAATGGTTATAGCCTCAGGTCAAGTGGCAAGATTCAAGGAGAGTTCAAGGGTTCAAGGGGTTCCCAGAGACTGTGCCCTCATCAACTGGACTTCCTAGGCAGGGCCAAAGTCCTGAAGAAGAACCCTGTGATAATCCCTAGGGAAGGCTGTACAGACCACAGGACTCCCAGAGGAAGACCAAGTGGTAGCCATCCCTTAATCTGTGGGGATCACAGGGCCTCCTACGGGTCAGACCCTAAGGAAGACCCAAGTGATGGCCCCTTAGGATGGCAGTAAGATCACAAGGCTCCCGAGACAGGGCCGGAAGTCCCATGTGATGTCCCCTTAAGAAGGCTGTGCAGACCACAGGGTTCCCCAAGGGAATCCAGAGTGGTAGCCCTCTTAACACTGCAGTGGGGATCACAGGACACCCCAAGACAAGATCCAGGAGTAAGCCCGGCGAGCTTCCACTGCCTATTGCTTCCCTTCATTTGACCTTAGGAAAACCCATGCGATTTGCCCATTCACACCCAAAGAACTCAGGACCAGAGTGGGCAGAGGAAGGCATTTTATTACGCTCCCCGGGAGAGCGGGTGCAGTGCTCGCGGGAACACTCACCCCGATACAGCTGCAGGAGCAGGGGTAACCATTCCCTCCACTCCTGCTAAAGTCATGGTTAGTTTTTTGCATAGTTTTCCTAGGTTATACAGTTTATATAAATAGGATAATAAGGATACAGAAGCAAAAGTGAAGTTAGATTTTCCTTGTATTAAACTATATTCTTTTACTTCCCCTACTTTCCCTCTTTAACATATGCAAATGATGCAAATCAGTAGGCCTGGATTCTTGACCAAGACCAGACCCTAGATAAGCTTGAACTGGTTCAAGTGGGTTTGGCCTCTCCGTTCCCCAGACTGCCTTCTCAAAAAGTATGCACATGCGTACAAGCCTCCGACCTCTCACCTGACCGCCCTTGAGGCCTGGTCTCTGCTAAAGCTGGGGTGGGGGAGGGCGGGGAAGCACAGTGCTCTGTCCACTGGACCACTTAGCTGCCCCAGATTGGGAAGCCCCGAGTTCAAATGTCGCTTAATCACTTACTGTGTGACACTGGACAAGTCATTGGACCTCTATTTTCCTGTTTTCTCATCTGTAAAAGGGTTGTTGTAAAGCTCAAATGAGATGATATTTATAAAGTGCTACATCAATACCGACTGTTATTCTTGTGAGCAAGCCTGGATGTTCCTGATGCTGCTTTTGGTCATGTTCCCCTCTTTATGTCACTTGCTCTGAACTTGAAAGGCAACATCTGTTGTCAATGTCACTTCTGTAGCATCTCTTGTCAGTTTCACATCTGCATCATCTCTGGTTGATTACATCTCTACTGCGTTTCTCCAATATGCCCCCTTCTCCCCTCTTAACAATCACACCCGGACTATTGCAATAGTCTGCTTTTTGGGGTGTCCCATGCTCAGATTCCTTAAGAGTCTAGCCAATATGGCGAATCTTTAATAAACCTTTTCTTTGGTTGAGAGAAGGCTTGAGTCGAATTCATTTTGGCAGAACCCAGAGTGTTGCTGTTTTGGGGTCTCGAGCACCCCTAAACCTAAACACATTCTCCATTCAGCCACTAAAGTGATTTTCCTGAAGATGTCACCCCAATCAATACGATTGGACTCACTCTTTGGGTAAATCGCTTTGGCTATGGAGTGAAGGATGGATTAGAATGGGAAGATGAATAAGGAGACCAATTAAAAGTCTATTGCAATAAAACAGTCAAAAGATGGATGGTCAGGCTCTCTATAAGGGTGGTGGCCATGTGTTGAGGAGAGAAGGGGAAATATATAAGAGCTGTTAGGAAGGCAGAAATGGTAAAATTTGGAAATGCATTTGTGTGGGACAGGATTTTTAAATAATAGGAGAGACATCTTTAGGAGAAACAAAGTAAATTTATTTTACAAACCTTGCAAGATTTGGGCACACCTCCGTAATGGAGGAGGCGAGGCAAAAGGGAACCTGCCTTAATTTATACTCTTAATGAAAAGATTCCCACCCACCTCTATCCCTTCTCACCATTGGTTGGGAGGTGGGCTTACAGTCTAGGCACGAAAACTAGACAGAGGACCAAGGTTGATCCAGTCCATTCAGGTTTTCCCTATTGGAACTCAACTGCCGGGGTGGCGTCTGAAAGTCTAGGAGAAGAAATGGGGTGGGTGAGAGGAGAGACCTTTCTGGAGCAGAGAACAAATAGCTCACAGGAAGTTCATTATTTTCTAACATCTGAGAGAGAGGGGGAAGGGCGTGCCCACAGCTCCAGGCCCTGACCTTCCAGAATCACAAGCCCAAATCCCAAACCTCTCCTACTCCCTTAGACATACGCTGTGAAGTCTTCACAATTATCCATCCCATTCACATTGAATACATGAAGGTGAAGGAAAGTAAAGAGAGAAAAATAACCCAAAGACTGCAGGCCTATAGTGGCAGCTGTCTTCATAATAGGAAAGCACAGAAGAGGAGAAAGCTTGGAGAAAAGAGAGTGAGTTGTGTTGTGTGCGTAGAGAGTTTGAGATGTCCTTGAGACATCCTATTGGAGGTATCTACAGCACACTGTTACAGCAGTCAGCCTATTCAAACATCAGGAGCAACATTATGGTCCCCAAGGTCCACATGGTTTCTTCCTCTTTAGCTTTAGGGAATTTACTTAGACAAAAATTTATGGATTCATCACAATTGCTCTGAACCTCCAGCTAGGAAAATTCTTAACATTTTGGGTAGAAGTTGTGCTTTCTGCCTAATTCTACATTTATATTTATCTCTAGTTAACTCCTATCCTCTTTGTAGTTGAAACAAAATTCAGTTACTAGTGTTATACCGGCAGCGAGCAAGACACATCACAGAGTATCAGTTTTAATTGGAGAATTTATTGGCCGGCAGCCGTCCAGGGCACAAGCAACCCAAATCAGAGTGGCCCCGAATAGAGCTCAGGGAAAGATTTTTATGGCAGGCGGGTGGGTACAGAAGCGGAAGTTCAGTGGTTAATTACTTCCGTTAACTGTGTGGGTTGTTGCATAAGGCTTTTACAGAAAAAAGGTCAAAGAACAGGAATGTTAGCAAATGTCTGTCTTTGCATAACCTTATCCTTTTTAGCCGACAGAAACAGGCCTCTCGAGGCCTAACTGCACTCATGTTGCCTTATTATTTTACTGTTTGGGTGCAGGGGCCTTGAGGGACATACCCATAACAGGACTTGTTTGTTCACTTTGGGTGTAGGTCTGTTCCTTGTTCTTGAGACAAGGTCTTGTGCTAATTCAGGTTGAAGCAAGAGGGTAGGGGTCCCTTGGGGATTACAGGAATGTGTGGCAAGGCATTTTCTTCTTGGTACACAGATGTGTGCTGTAATGCAGGGAGGGGTCAACAACTGTCCTAAAACAGGGTCTTTTATTATAGATCTAATCTTAATTCAAAGTATCACACTAGAAAGTTTTGGATAATGAAATAGCAAATTATATTATAGTGTCTGTTGTCAAACTGAAAGTTTGGTTGAAGGAGGCAAACAGTCTAGGTGATATATAAATTCCTATAGTTTATTCCCTTGAAGCTAGCAGATACATGATCATGGAATCAGAAGCAAACTTCTGATTGCCTGAAAGAAGAAGACAAAGTTTAAGTAACAATCCCAGTTCCAGTTTATGATCTCCATATCATAAGAAAGGAAGTTCTTAGTTGAACAAGACAATTGACAAGGTAACGTAGTGTCACTTAGAGATTATGATCACAAGATGCAAATGTCTCTAGAATATCAAGACAAGAGAAATCTCACTGTCCTGGTTGCAGACATCCTGTCACCAACAGGAAAGATACTCCTTGTCAATCTCATCTGGTCTTTGAAGTTGCTGACACAGAAAGGGCGTTTTTAGAATAGAGCAAAGCAGTCTGGGTGCTTAGGATATTATTGGGGTTCAAATAATCTGAAAGGATTGTCACTGTAAACAAATATGGTACCATGAGAGGAGAGTGGGAAAAGAGACAACCTTTTCTTGGGACTTCTCCTTGTCAGAGTTCTTTTTTTTTTTATTCCTCCCTCACTTTCTTCTTTTCTGTCTCCCTTTCTTCTTTCCTTTTTTCTTCCCTTTCCCTTCATCTCTCCTCCTCCCATCCTTTTGTTTCTCCCCTTTTACCATTCTTCTCTGCTTCCCACAAGCATTTCCTGAACACCTTCCCTATTCAGGGTGCTGTTCTGTGCCCTGAGCATACAAAGACATAACAATATTTGGTCCCCATGCTTAAGGACCTTGAAGTTCAATAGGAGAATAATACAAACACAGCCCAAGAATTAGAATGCCTTTCCATATTAGAATGTATGCTCCTTGAGGAGAGGAATATTTTTCTTTATGCTTGTATTTATATCCCTAGCACTTAGCACAGTGCCTGGTACACAGTAAGTGCTTAATAAATGCTTGACTTCATTCATTTTCCTCTTTTGTCATCTTTGCCAATCTGATAGGTGTGAGGTGGAAGCTCAGGGTTGCTTTAATTTGCATTTCTCTAATTATTAGTGACTTTGGGTATTTTCTTCCATTTGTTTGATGATAGCTTGGATCACTTTCTTTCATATTCATAGCCTGTTCATAACTTTTGACCATTCCTGTTGAGGAAAGAATAGTTTTTAATTTCATAAATTTGAATCAGTTCTTTGTATATGAGGAATTTACTAGAGAAACTTATTACAAAGATTTTCACAGTGAACTATTTCTCTTCCAGTTTTAGCTGCATTAGTTTTGTTTGAGTAGAGTCTTTTTATGCTGATGCATAATGGATTTTACTCCAGTCCCTCATTTAATCTGAGGGAATCTTTGTGTTTCTTTTAAACAACATGTTGTCGGATTCTGCTTTCTAATCCATTCTTCTACCCTTTTCCATTTCATGGGAGAATTCATTTCGTTCACAATCACAGTTATTATTACTAATTGTATATTTCTATCTTTTCCTCTAGTATTTTTTCCTCTCTTTGATTCCATTTCCTTCTTTAGAAATAAGAAGGAAATGGTAGGAGAGAGTGAGTTTGCCTGGAACATAGTAGATGTTGAATAAATCTTTATTGACTGACTGACTGACTTGTGCTCTTGCAAGTGAAGCGGCATGTTTTCCCCCTATCTTTTGCCTTTTGGCATAATGGATTCCAAGCTTTCCTCTTCTTTTTAGTGACAACTGTCATATCTTTTGTAATCCCAATTATGGGAAGAGGAGACATAGTAGCGACTATGTGTCAGGAACTATGCTAAGTGCTTTTTACAACTATCCTATCATTCAATCCTTGCAACAAAGCTGAAGTGCTATTATTTCACAGTTGAGGAAACTGAGGCAAACAGAAGTTAAGTGCATACTCAGGGTCTGAGGCTAGATTTGAACTCAGGTGCACTCTGTGCAATGTGGCACCCTCTAGCACCCTGCATGGATCATTGGTACTTGAACTCTTTCTTTTTGGCTATTTATTATTATATTTTTTCCCTTTGCCTAGGAAACTTTGGATTTTATCTATGATGTTTCTGGGAATTTCCATTTTGGGACATTTCTTTCTGGAGGTGACCAACCTATTGCTTCTTTCTACTTCCACTCACCATCCGTTTCTAAGAGTTCTGAGAAGTTTTCATTTGTGACTTTTTTTTTTGGAGGGGGGAAGGCAGGGCAATTGGGGTTAAGTGACTTGCCCAAGATCACACAGCTAGTAAATGTGTCAAGTGTCTAAGGTTGGATTTGAACTCAGGTCTTTCTGACTCCAGGGCCAGTGCTCTACTCACTGCACCACCTAGCTGCCCCAGTGACTTCTTGAAATAGTCCTTGACCTTGAAATATTCCCCAGATCGGTTGTTCTCAATGTTACATTTTCCTCTAGCTTTCCCCTCTAGTCTCTTTGTTTTGTTTTAATGTTATTTGTTGCTGTGTGGAGTAGTTTTCTGTCCGGCCCATTCTCTTTTTTAGGACATTTTGTTCTTGGCTTAGGCCTTCCACCATCTGTTCTAAGTCACCAATCCTCTTGGCTATTCTCTCCTCCCTCCCAGCGGTCAGTCATATCTTCTTGGTTCTTTTGTGGCCTTGGTGGCCTGGACATTTCTTCTCTTAGACTCTGCTCAGATTGGGTGTGGGATAGCTCTCTCCTTCTGGTGTCCCTCATAATATCTGGTGTTTTCTTCATTTTGTTCAATCAGCACCCTCTGGGTTAGGGTCAGACTCGATGGGCAGGCCTCATTGGGTCAGAGCCTGGTTGCTAAGGCTAGGCTTCACCTTATTCAGAAATGATTTGGCTTTGCCTCCTCTTGTGGCTCAGGCTCAGGCTGCCCGGAGGCTGCTCAGAGCCTCTCTGCTGCTATGGCTACCCAGGGCTCTGAGTGGCCCTGCGGCTGAGGTCTTTCTCTCCTGCTCCTTCGGACCATTCTGGGTTCTTCCTAGGGCTTTCTCTTGCTGCTGTGATCCAGGATCCAAGAGCACACACTGGGCTCTTACCAAGAGGATCTGGGGTTGCCCTTAGGTGAACTCTACTCTCCGTGGTCTTTCTCTGGGACAAGAAAAACAAAAGTGTTCTGATTTAGTTTCAAAAAAACATTGCAGATCAGGTGAGAGAAAAGATAATTCTAAACTAATCATAGAAAAATACTAATAAAATGTCTTACTTGGTTTACATAATATAAGGGCTCTACCTGGAGCCCCTATTCCATTACTAGGTGGAGCAGCCTTGAACCAGCCCCACTTCAGAGTTCCCACAGGATTCTCCCTTTCCTTCCAGCCTTGGACTGGGTGAAGCTATCTACAATTGATCCTCCACATTAACTGGGGTGTGCATCTTAACATGTTACCCCCACCTTCCCACAGTCCCTGGTTAGGTTCTTCTGTTCTGAGATGATCTCTCCCATCCCTGCTGCAACTCAGTCCTAACTTTGTTCTTCAGAAGTAAATGACACAATCTCTTCCCTTCCAGACCCTCTGAATCTCTTCTTTGTTCTGAGATAGCTTTCTGCATTTTACATGTTTTATACAAGTTCCTTAGGGCCTAACCTAGTCTCTCACACAATGGCTTTGATTGACTCAAGGAGGTATACAGGCCCTGCTTACACTCAGTTTGGATCAATTGATCCAACCAAGATGTGTTCTTATCTAACAAAGGCAACAATTTTAAACGGGTAGAATAATCAATCCCCCCATCCCTTTCACTCTTCCTCTGGTTTTAATATTTACTGTCCTCAGCAAATCTACTGTAATAGATGGACTCTGGGCAGAGGATGTCCTGAGCTGTGGCTCGCTTTGGTATAATTATTTTTGCTCTGATCTCTGATCCAAAAGAACACTGACTATGGTAAATCTGTAGTCTGCTGATGACTATGGTTGTCACAGTTATTACAGGTCTAATTTACACTATCAGAATTGACCGAATCGTTTGGTACAATGTGGTGTTGCTCTTTGGCGATTGGATAAATCTTGGCACAACATTGTGAGGTTCAGAAAAAGGTTTTTGAAAAATATTGATGGAGGGTGACGTTGACAAGGGACTAGAAGCTACCTGCAGGCTCAGGGTCATGTCTTTTTGGCATTGGGGAGCCTTGACCTAGGAATAGCTGCTTGAGGTCACTCTATACCACAGTATTAGGACTATGGCCCCTCACCAGGGAGCCTGTAGCCCAGCCCTCTGCGTCTGAGACCCCCCCATCCCTGTCATGGGCCTATCCTAAGCCTGGGTTCTGGTCAAGCCACTGGCCACTGGCCCTGATTGTGTTCTGGTGGTTTCCCTGAGGCATTTCCCCACAGCCCACAGAATATTTCTGCATGGCCTGACAGCCCCTGTCTTGTCCTTGCAGTCTCCAGACTATAACTACAGGGCCGAGGTGAAAAAGCTCATTCCCCACCTCCAGTTCTTGGATGATGTGCCTGCCAGCCAGACTTCCCTCCAGGCCACCCAGAAGCTCAACAAAGACTGGCTTATTGTCAAGGAGTCCATCAAGGAGGCCAACATGGATGGCTCACGGTTTAGTATGCGGTTCATTTTGCCCTCCCCACAGCAGGGGACCAGGCCACTGTCCAGCCCCCTCCTTTACTGAGGCTCTAGTGGAGAGTGAGCTTGAAAAGGCATTGAATGGGCTAAAATGCCCAATTAGAGCCATTGGTCTGAATGAGAAACCCAGGGGAGGTGGAGGTGGTAACCCTCCCAGGCCCCCAGAGTCTGCTTTCCAGAGAAGGTGCATCCTTGTTACAGGATCGCACCATGGCCTGGCATCTTCTCACCCAGGTGACATTTCCTGGGCCACAGCCCAGCAACCCCTCCCTCTCGATCACCTTAGTTTACCAGCCTGTACAATGCAAGGAGGAACCTTGCTTCATGGCAGAACTCCTCGGAGAGATCCAGAATCTTGGCCTGCTGTGAGCAGCCTTCCCACAAACTCTCCTTTGAGGTCTACCCAGAATGCGAGAGGCCTGTCCCTTGTCCTGTGACTTCTGGGAGGGCCCTGACCAGGTTGACCCCAGTCTCTCTGACTGTTTCTCACTCAGATTCTCATGCAGGCCTACCGAGGCAGAGGCTCAGCCCCAATCTGAGGCTGTCCACAAGCCCCTTGTCACCAGCACCACGGCCATGGCCTCTCCCTGTGGGCCGGCTGCCCTGGACAATGCCCCTGTCATCTCCTGGGACTCCCCTTCCGGAAGGCTTCCTCCCCAAGGACCTGGTTCCTGACACCAACGATTCCAGTGACCTGACCCATGGTATGCATCCCCCCAGGATCTATTGTCCTTCCCTTGACCTCCACCAGGGAGCCCACTCAACCTCCTTCTTTTCAGGTATCGGCCAGGTCCTCTGTGGAAACCCCATCAAAGGCCTTCAGGAGCGCCGACAGAGGCTGCATGTAGGTGTCTGCCTTCCCCTTGGGGTGGGCCTGGCATTGCACAACCCAAAGACTGCCTTAACACACCAGCCCCAAAGAGGCTTGGGCTTGGGCTGAGATCTGGGTGGTCAGGGAGGGAATGGGGCCCAGGCTCCCCAGGGGAGAGAAGGGGGTGGAGGCTGAGAGCCTAGGGCAGGGGCCCAAGCCAGGAGCCCCCTGGGGAGCAGGGCAGGGACAGAGGCCAGGAGCCTTCTGGGGTGCAGAGCTCTCTGTTTATTCCCCTTAATAAGGAAGCTTATCACGCCGTGCCCCTCCCCCCCCCACCCCCAACACACTTTTAGCACCGATTCTTCTCGTTGGCCAGAGTAATCCTTGGACTTTTGACTTTCAGGTCAGAGTCTCCCCATCCCACCCTGCTCCACACATCCCTTCATGTCCAACATTCAGCAGCCTCTGGGGCCCCAGCCCACCTCAGGCTATAGCTCCAGCTGCTGCTGCCAGATACCCCCTCAGAGCAGGCCCACCCCACCGGCCTCTCCCCAGCCATGGGGGCAGAAGCCCCTATCTCTTTATAGGCAGGAGGGCAGACGGTGTGTGGAGGGCCAGCCTCCATGGTCCCCCTGAGCCCAGCTTAAGGGTGTCACCCCCTGGACTCCAAGGCACCTCTTGCTCTACACCAGGCACAGAAGGCACTGAACCCTGGGCATACTTTTGAGCAGGATCTCCCTCTCCAATTCTCTGCCCCACCCCTCCCCAGCAAACAAAGGGGCCCCACCTTGACTAGCAGCAGTGGGTGCTCCCAGGCCAAGGAAGGCACTGCCAGCCTTGCTCCCCAGGGGCTCCCCCAGGGCACATCCCTATCCAGCCCCATAGGAATGTGGTCTCCCCCAGCTTGGGATGAGGGCACTTTTCTTATTCTACAACCTGGACCCCTCAGAGAGGTCAGCTGACCTCCCAGATCCTCAGCCACCCAGCCCCAACCCAGGCCTCCTGGATCCTCAACCACCCAGCCTCATCCAAGGCCCCACTTCTCGCTTGCTCCCAGGACCACAGTGGACTCATGGCTTCCCAGCTTCCAACCCTGGAGTCTCTCAGGTCACTTCCTCAGGGACCAGAAGAGGCCTTGGGTGGGGAAGAGGATGGCTTGGGCTGGCCGAGAGACCTCTGGGCAGAGTTCAAGGCTTGGAAAGAGAAGCAGCAGCAACGGTGAGTTGAGGGAGCAGGGACCCACAGCTCAAAGGGCCTCTTGCCCTCTGCTGCCCAGCGCTGGATGCCTGGACAATGTCTGTGGGCCTGAGGACCTTCCCCCCTCCCCCAGCTCAGTTTGCAATGGTGTCCTGGGCTAGGGGCAGAGGGAGCCAGAGGGTAGCAGCCACAAGGGTCAGGCATGATTGAGCCCACCTTCCCACTTTCCCCTTATCCTCCATCCCTTTCTCCCCCTTCTCATATTCTAAAGGGCCCTTCTCTGCCAACCTCCATGCCCTCCACACACCGTCTGCCCTCCTGCCTATAAAGAGATAGGGGCTTCTGCCCCCATGGTTGGGGAGAGGCAGTGTGCATGAGGGAAGCACTTAGAGGGGCTGGGACAGATAGCAGGGACTTTCTGAACTCTTGGTTTGACTGTGGAAGACACTGAGAGTCTTCATCAGCTGTCACCTCCCACGGCCTCTGTGAGAGCCAGTTGGAGTCCTCTCCCCCAGCATTCTCCAGGGCCCTCGAAGCTTTGCGGGGTGGCTAGTCTCTGACAGAAGCTCAATCCCCCACTGACTGTGTTCCCCCAATTTGAGGGTCTGCTGCACCCTTCTCTAGCCTCATTAGCTTTTACAAAAGAATGGTGCCTTCAGAGTTATAGCAAGGACAAACATGAGCATCTCCCCAATACCTGTGGGGTAATGGGTAATGGGTACCCTGTAATTAGCCTGTAATGGATAATCCTGCCCTGCCTCACTGTGGGCCTCCGGGAGGGGGAGGGGATCTGCCACACAGCCTAGCTCAGTTCTCTGAGCATTGTGCTAGTCATGTGGACTTCAAGATGCAGTCAATGGTGGCTCCCAGCCACATGGCAGGGGACCCTAGACACTCTACACAGGGTCATCCATCTTAGGTGAACTGGGCACACCCGGAGGAGCTCTGTCACATTAGTCCAAGGGTGCAGACAGGCATCAGGTCAGGTCTGGTGGCCTCATCCTCAATGACCCAGTTCCGAAGAGGGCTTGGGACCAAGGCCCATCTCTCAGCTCCCCTTGGCTTCTGAGGGGAAAAGTCCTCAAGGCCTCCCATGTGAGAAGGCAGCTCATGGGAGAGAGATGCCATCGGAGGTGATCCCACTTCCATGAGCCAGCTTCAAAAGGTAGCGCCAGGGCCGTCCCAGCCTTAGAGCTGCTTTCCCCATAGGGTAGCGCCTTCTTCTTCCTGAGAGTCTCCATCAGGACTTCACTGTTCACGCACTGTGTCCCTGGTCAAACTAGCCTCTGGGACCAGCACTGCCTCATTCAGTCTTTGTCTACAGTGCCTAGCATGCCTTGAAGGGTGTGTGTTTCTGGGGGTGGAGATGGTGGCCAAGAGGAGGAGAAGAGGTGAGATTTCCAAATCCTCCCAGTGCCCAGGAGGGGAGCTGCAGGGAGGCCGAAGCCAGGGTGCTGAGCTAAGGAGCCGATGTTTTAGGAGGCTGAACATGCTGGTTGTGGGGAGAAGCTCCCAGCTTTCGCAGGTGTGTTCCCAGGAGGAAGAGGAGGAAGACTCACTGAATGACAGAGAGGAAGAGGAGAAGGCCAAGGGCCCTCTTGGGTCTTGCCCAGGCTCTCCCAGCCCTGCCCCAGGTAACACTGCCCTGCCTTTCCCCCTTTGCTTTCCTTCCTTTCTGCTGATCAATCATCTCTTTGGTCTCCTGCCTCTAAAGGCCCCTATTTCCCTCATCTAGCCACTTCCCCCTCCATCCCAAGGCCACCTCTGGTCCCTTGACATCTTGAAGACCCTTCTGGTGGCCCCCACTCAGGCTAGGGGCCAGTAAGGGTCCCTGAAGACCTTGATAAGAGAGGGGGCCAGGACTACACTCAGACATGGGAGGGGACTTGTAGAGAGTTCCACCCATGTTGTGAAGCTCCTGGTCTTCAGATATTCACTGAGTCTGCAAAAGCTGGGGCTTGTACCTAGGGAGACAGACTGGTCAGACCACAGGGTCTGTCACTGACACAGAACTGCAATCCCCCCTTTTTATAGTGGAAGAGGAGCCAGTCGGGCAAGGAAAGGGGACCTGGGGTCTGTGCTCCCCTCACTCCCCCAACCCCCCCAACCCTGCCCCAGCTGCCAGCTCAGGATGCAAGAACTTTCCACCCAGAGAGGCAGGCTCAAGCTCTGCAGAGCCCCCTGGCCTGGAGTTTGGCCTCCTCCCCTCCCTCACACTTCAGCCAGCAGACCTGGCCAGTGCCTTGTACCTGCCATCTAGACAGTGATCCACAGTTACTTGCCAAGGGTCTCCCTGCTTGTGATCATCCTCCTGCTCTGCCCTGGGCCTTCCCTGGGTGAGGCAAAGCCCTCTACCTGCACACATGATCCCAGGGCGTAGGACCTGGCATAGAGTAGGTGCTTAATAAATGGCCCCTCTGTCATCTCCACTCTCACTGAGCTCCAATGTTCTCCCACCTATTGACTGCTTCCCTGCAGCCTCCAATACACTCATGTCCCATCCCCGCCCCTGTCCTTCTAGACCCTTCCTGAGCCCCCCAGTTCCCATCTCCATCTCTTCACTTTCCTGAGAAGGCCGTCTCCAATGGAGCTTCCTCTTCCCCTCCTCCCTTCCCAAAATCTCCGTGATTTCACCAGTCAGCCAAGGCTGCCCCTTCCCAAACAATCCCCATCATCATGTAACTCCAGGCCCACTTCTGGGAGCTTGGGTAAAAGAGAGGGAGGGAGCACGGTTCAGTCCATGGCACCCACAATGGGCACAGCAGGGAGGACTTATACAGAAAGGTGCCAGTGGCCAGCTTGCCACTTTTAAAAACCCAGTCCAAGGAGGCAGCCCCCCACCACCATGAGGAAGGGGGTGCAACAGGCTCCATGTTCAGTAAACTGGGTATGTCCATGGAGCTGGGCATGCCCAGAGAAGCCTGGATCACAACAATCACCACCAGGTACTCGGGAGCACCTACTGTGGGCCAGGCACTGCGCTAAGCCACTTACAAAGAAAGGCAACCTGCCCTCAAGAAGCCCCCAGTCCAATGGCAGAGACAACATGCTAACAACTATGTACAAAGAAGCTTTGGAAAGGATATAGTGGGGTCGGCATTAAGACAAGGAAACTGGCAGAGGCTTCTGGAAGAAAGTGGGACATTAGCTAATGGCTGGATGGAAGCCAGAAGGGAGAGATGAGGGGGAAGGGAGATCCAGGCATGGGGGCGGGGTGGGGGTGGGGGGGCGGCCAGTGTTGGAGGGTCTTATGTGAGGATCAGCCGGCAGGCCAGTGAGGAGAGGTGGGAGGGTGGCTGAGTCATGAAGGAGCTTAAAGGCCAGCCAGAGGATTTTGTATTTGTTCCTGGAGGCTCTAGACTACTGGAGTTTATTGAACAAGGGGTGGCATGGTCAGCCCTGTGCTTTTGGAAGATCAGTCTGGAGGATGGCCTGGTATGGGGAGAGGCTGGGAGCAGGCAGACCCCCTCCAGCAGCTGCTACAATAGGCCAGGAAGGAGGTGAGGAGGGTATGTCAGAGAAGAGAAGGGGGGCACGTTTGAGAGATATTAGGAAGGTAAAATCGACAGGCCTTGGCAACAGAGGGGATTTAGGGGATGCGAGAAGGTGAGGAGTCAAGACTTACACCAGCTTGTCAGCCTTGGAGACTGAGATGATGGAGGTACCCTCTGGGGGAAAGATAATGGGGCCTGTTTTGGACACGTTTCAACTGCCGTGGGCCATCCAGTTGGAGATGTGAGACGGTGAGCAGAGAGGTTAAGGATGGATAAGCAGGTACAGAGATTGGATCCATGGAAGTTGAAATCACCATGTAAACCAATAGAGAGGGCTCCAGACGGAAGCCCGTGGGACAGACCTCCACAGTTAGTGGGCCTGACCTAGAAGAAGGCCCAACAAAGGGGATGGAGGACTGGTCAGATCGGGTCCCTAAAACCTCAAGAGGAGAGTGTCGAGGAGAAGAGGGTCATCTGCAGGGTCCAAAGCTGCAGAGAGGGCAAGGACAATGAGAGTGGAGAGAAGGCCACTGAGAGATGGTCGCTTTGAAGGGAGCAGTTTCGAGTGAATAATGAGGTCCAAAGGCAGGCTGTTGGGGAGCCTGGAAAGGCATTGAAGGCCCTGATGGGAACTGGGGGCGGGGTAGACAGGCAGAAGGGAAGCAGCCTGGCGTATGGAAAAGACAGAATGGGGAGGGGGGGTCATCTGTGCATGCTAAGGGCTCAGGACACTTCATTAAGTGAGGCCGAGGCCAAGAAGAGGGAGCTCTTGCCAATGGCCTCCTCACCTGGGAGAATGGGCAGGGGGAGCCCGGGGAGGCTTAAGGAGAGATAAGAAGGTTTGGAAGAGCAGTTGTGCAGAGTGAGAGAGGGAGGGAGGTGCAAGCACACAGCCTGGCAGCAGGGAAGGCCCAGAGGACTATGGAACATGAATTTGTAACAGATGGTCGGCAGTTTCAGGATTTTCTCCAGCAGCAGATAGTGGGAAGGACCCAAAGCAGAGGCTTGATGTTGGGAGGACGAGGGACTTGAGAGAAGACACCAGCAGTGTCAGCGTGGGGGTGGGAAGAGGGGGGCTCCCTTGGGGCAGGAGCCCGATGAAGCACAGGGCCTAGGGTTGGAAGACACAGGAGAGGCTGGGATCCCATTGGGGGATGTTCAAGTTCATGAACATGGAGGTGACCCATTGTGGGTAAGGGCAGACCAAGGTCTGACCAGGTCATGTGGATGGCCGAGATGGGCTACTTCCCTTCCCAGGAGGCATCAGCCCAATAGGGGCATTTTCCCAGAGGGCAAAGACCAAGCACCCAGAGCACCCAAAGAGTATGGAGGGCACTGTGTCCCATGGTGGTCATCTGCTGAACCCGTGTCCCCCATTACCTTCCAGATCCTTTCAAAGTCATGAGCAGTGGAGGATGGACAGCTGGGCCCAGCTACCCCCTAATCCCTTCTTCCCTCAAGCGCCCATCCCCTCCTCTGCTGCCTAGCCCCAGTGGGCACTCCAGGTCAGAGCTAAGGGGCAGGCGCCTGAGCCCGAACCTCACAGTCAGCCCATTGTCCAGCTCGGAGGCAGGGGCCCACTTAGGGGAGAGGCCAGCCACGCTGACTCCCTTCAGGTGTCTCTCGGCCCTGAGAAGCCCAGGATCCCAGAGCCAGCCAGAGCATCGAGGAGTCAGGCCAGCTGTGGGATCTGGACCCACTGAGCCCAAGTAAAGAATCCTTCCAAATGCTCACTCTAACCTCCTCCCTTCCCCCAGCAGAAAGGACCCTCTGTCTCTCTTCATTCATTGTGTGTATGTGTGTGTCTTCTATTTCTGTGTCTTTGTGACAGTCTACATTTGTCTCTTTTTCTTTTCTCTCCTCTCCTCTCTCCCTCTCTTCTCTGTCTCTTTCCTCACCTCTCCTCTCCCCTCCCCTCCCCTCTCTCTCTCCCTCCCTTCCTTCTCTCCCTTCCCCTCCTCTCTTCCCTCTCTGTCTTCTCACCTCTCCCCTCCTCTCTTCTCTCTCCTCTGTCTCTCTCCTCACCTTTCCTCTCTCCTCCCCTCCCCTTTCTCTCTCCCTTCCTCTCTCCTCTCCCCTCCTCTTCTCTTTGTCTCCTCTCCTCACCTCTCCCCTTCTCTCCTCACCTCTCCTCTCCCCTCCCCTTTCTCTCTCTCCCTCCCTCCCTTCCTCTCTCCTCTCCCCTCCGTTTCTCTGTGTCTCTGTCTCCTCCCTTCTTCCCCCTTCCCCATTCTCTTCTGACAGGAAGGGGAGGGGGAGACCGGTGCCCTGGGGACGATTGGGAAGCCCCTGCCCTCAGCAGCACTACACACCCCATTCCAGCAGACATTGATCCACCAGCTCCTTGAAGAGGGAACTGGGGTGGGTTGAGCTGAAGGAGGGGAGTCTTGAACACTCCTAAGCCCCTGCAGGACCCCTGGGCAGGACACGACAGGTCTTCAGATGCTTCTTTCCCCCTCAGGTACAGCCCAACGGGCCTCAGACCTGCAGCCAGGGTCCTATCACCTGCATCTTTTGTCTCCTACACACCCTCTCCACTGGAGCCAGCCTTCTCCCTCCTCAGACATCAGGCAGAGAAAAGTGCACCCAAGGGACCAGGCTGTAGGCAACCCATTATCCGCTCTCCAGCCAAGGTCCCAGAGAAGATGCTCCTGCCAGCTCCTGCCCAGCCACTCACCAGCAGCACCAACACCCTACACAGGCTGCCCTGCCGGCCCAGTCTGGGACCCACCACAACTCCACCCCCAACACCCCCAACACATCCCCAGAGGAACTCCAACTCTTAACACTATGGTGGCAGCTGCTTGGACAGGCAGATGTGGCCGCCAAGGCTCCTGGAACCAGATCCAAGACCTGGGGCTGACCCCAAGGAGGCAGAGCCCAGAGAAGACCTCTTTGACTACTTGTCCAGAAAGACCCTGGAGTCCCGTTAGTGACTCTGCGGAAAGGGTGGCAGGGATGAGAACCGGCTAATGCTCCAGCCAGAGGCCAATACCCCAGCCAGGAGCCACCCCTACTGCAAGCTATGAGTCCTAGTAGAGAAGGGGCTGGGCCAGGGAAGGAAGGCAAGATGCTTGGCTCTGGGGGATCCAAACTTTTGACTGAAGTCACGTAGCGTGGGGGCCTTGGCCTAGCGGAGTGATCCTGACAGATCAGATACTGAGGCAGGCCTCCCTCTTTCTCAATCACACTCTCGGTTGGACAGAAATGTAATGGGGTTTATTTTCAGTTAATACTGGTTAATAGATGAATTAGGCAGCCAGTGTTGGACTTCTGTTCCTGGCCACCTTCCCCAACCTGACCTAGGGCTCCCCCAGAGCCACTTGCCCCACCCAATCACACAGAGCTTCTTTCGCAGGCCGCTCAGCTACTCGAGGCATATGTATTGTGGGACATGTCTGTGCACCCCCCAACCCATCCCCCATCCCCCTCACAGAGGATCCCTCAGCTCTTTGGTGATGGGGGGATAACTCAGATGCTTCAGCCCAAATCTGCTCTCTGAGGTCTTCTGCACACTCAGGGCTACCATGGGACAGTCCATGTCTATGAATTTCCTGCAGATCCGTGGTGGCAGGAACTGGTTTGCTCTCTGAGGGAGGGAGGGAGGGGGCCAGCCATGGAAAAAGGGGGCCTGGTTGGGGGGCTGCCTGTGCTGCTTAGAGAGGCTTCCTGGCCCCCAGAGGGACAGGGCCTTGCTCCCAGGCTAGCCCCTTCCTCCAAACAAACACAATCTCCCCACTTATATGTCACACACACATCCTAGGTTGTGAAGTCTTACACAAACACATATCACACACACACACACACACACACACACACACACACACTCCAGGTTGTAAAATCTTATGTAAACGCATATAGATATAGATATAGATATCACACACAAAGCACCCTAGGTTGAGAGGTCTTAGACATACACACCAGGCTATGAGGTCTTATACAAACACATCTCACACATACTCCCAAGGTATAAGGTCTTACACACACACACACACCACACGCACACGCGCACACATTTACAAACACAGGCCACTCACGGGAATGCACTTCTCCTGCATCTTCTTGCCAATGTCTGGCAGTTGTACCAGTTCTGTTTGGGGAAGATAAAGGGATGGTGTGGGGGCCAGCCTTCCTACCCCCAACCCCCTCTGGGTAGGGATGGAGATCTGGGAGAGTCATGGGAAAAATAGTTAGCCCTCAGCAGCCAACCCTCCCACCCCACCTCCACCTTCCCCTGGGTGGGGAGAAGATCCGGGGGACTCACGGGGAACAGTCTACGTGAGACAGAGGGATGAGTGATGGGGAGGGGAGGGAATGAGGGCGCTCCTGGTGGGACACCTGGAATGCTGGGGAGCTGCACCATGGCACCATGAAGAGACTCCCTGTAGGCCACAGCCTCTTTAGCCTCCTGCTGGCTGAAGCTCTTGGATACGTTGATGCTGGGGATGGGGTTCAGGGGCCTGTGTGGAGGCAGCAGGCGGTGTGAGTGGCTGGGCATGTACCACTGTCCAGAGACTGGCATGGGGCAGGGGAATGGGTGAGGTTCAGGGGCCCGCAGAGCTGTGTTCCCTGAGGAATTAGGGATGGGCATAGCAATAAGGGAAGGGGAAAGTAAGAAGGCATGTAGCCCAGGGTTGGGGAGCTGACGAAGCTTGGGCTGATCCCACCCCTCCCTCCCACTGCACACCTGCCTCTGTGGGGCCCAGGATGGCCCTCCAGGCCCAGGGGAGGCCCTGGGAGCTTGGTCTTCTTTCGGGTCTGGAAATGCCGGCGGCAGCTCTTGCTACCAAGGCCTGGGGCCTCTTGGGGCTTCTCTCTCTCGGCCTCAAGAAGGGGATAGCAGTCGATAGACACGTCCATGTGGTCAGCGAAGGATCTGGAGGCCTCGGTCACATAGTGTTGTGCCTGATACTCGCTCATCACCTGGGGGACTGACTGGTCACCTCATCCACCCAGGAGTGGAGCCAGAGCCTGCCCTGCCCACAGTGGTGTCCCCACACCTGTGGTGGCCACTCCCCCAGGGACCAGAGCCCTCCCTCCCATGGCCCCTGCCACTCACCTGCCCCTTGGGGTTCAGCAGGAGGGTGACACAGCCAGGGTTGGTGTAGAAATGGATCAGCTCCCTTTGTAGTGTCTGAGGCACGCGCTTCCTTGCCAAGCTGACCCCTTCACCCCACACCTGCCCCAAGAGTCCTGTCAGACCAGTCCCCAGCCCTGGGTCAGCCTCATGGGAAAGGATGTGTTCCCTCAGGAGCCTCTCCCCTTAGGCAGCGGGAAATACTCAGGAAATGGAGACTGAGAGGGAATATCTAGGAGAGGCACAGAGGGGCTTGGACCTGAGAATCCCCCTGGAGCCCAGGCCAATCCCGCCACTCTAAGAGGCTCTGAAGCTTTGGGGTCATTTGTACTCATTGCTAGGGTCCTCTTATGAGGCAAGGGACTTTTTCAGAACAGTCACAAGGGAACAGGGATGGCTTCTGCAATGCACAATCCTGCTTACAATGCAGAGTTCTACTTGAGAACTATGTTCCGTACAAGCCTATGTGATGGCTCCAAGCATGGTCACAACTGTCCAGCTGTTTGCTGGTGTCATGAGCAGAGGCTAACAAGTAGCAGAGTCTGGGGAGATGCAGCCGGAGGAAAGAAGGAAAACCCCTGGACATCAGTGGCAGAATGGGAAGGGACCAAGATGTCCCGGTGGCTAGTGGTAATCATAGGGAGAAGCCCAGGTGTCTGTCTGCAAGTCATGGAAACTGACAGCTGCAGCTAGTGGTCCCTGCCAGCTCCCTGAGTGACAAAGGTTCCCCACACACACACATACACACACACTCTGTCGAAGAGATGTCACTTGGGCACCTTTCCAAGCCCTTTGTGCTAAAGGGGAGGGCTGAGTACAGAGTGAGTGGACCACGGGCTCCAATCCCCTAGGAAGAGTACATAGATAGAAGAATCCTTGAGAGATTAGGAGAAGGTGTTAACACCCCAGGAGGTCAGTACAGATAACCAGATGTCACCGAGATGTCATACCCAGTGATCCTGCTTTGTGGAGTGTGAATACCTTTATCTGATACAATGGAAAGGGCCGATGCCATTGGCTGGCTGAGAACTGTCCACACAGTTGTCCATACCCTAGCTGCTTAAGAATTCTCTGCAGTTCAAGTAGGAGCCAGTAGTCAGGGAGGAACCCAACTCTTCACTTCTAGAGGAAGGGGAAGGGGATTCTGTCCCTTCCTCCAATCAGATGAGGCATCTAGCAATGGGGCTACTCTCCCAGGAAGTAGCATATCCAGTAGTTTGGGCTTCATTCCTTGATAGAGGAGGCAGCAGTCAGACAGGGACACTCACTCTGCTGTCAGATGTAGACACAGATATGTGAGGGTGGAAGCAGAGAAGAGAGCTAGCTCTGAATCCTAAGAAATAGTAGAAGCTAACATTAACATTTGAAAGTCAAACTGCAGAGAGAAGATCCTGAAAGACCCTGCAAGCCCTGCTGAATGGGGCATCCAGAGCCCCAAAGGGGAGCTCTGCGAGAAAGGTTATCGAGGGCCAAAGTTCTGTAACTGTGAGTTGCCTTGACTATGTGCTCCATGTATGCCTGCTTCACTCTCGCTTTCTAAGTTTGTGCTTACTCTCCCTCCCAGATGCTGTATTAGTGAGAAAGTATACCTTGGGTTCACTGAGCGTGGGGAGGTGGTGGAGAGTTTTGTTGACTTTGTTCTGTCCTAGAAATCCCTGTGCTAAGAGATAATTGTACCTACTGGCTGACTGTTAAGGCCATACACACCAGGGGGGGGCATGTGAGTTGTCATAGTAGAAGTGGTACCCACAGGGTATTCCTTGAATACAAAGTAGCGGATGCTCTGTGGAGACAACCCTCAGGGCAAGTTGGGAGCATGGCCCAGGAGGGGGTGTTATCTAAGCATATGTCTTTCACTTGACTCTGATACCCTCACCATCAAGGGTGATGGGGACTCCTTAGCACTAGAAAGACTTGAAGTGGTTCTAGATGAAGTTGACAGTTCTCTACACCTTGTGGGTTCATTCCTGGATTTTCTAACAACACCAGGACCTGCAAAGATTGTCAGTGAACTGCCATTTATTAAGCATCTACCATGTGCCAGGCACTGTGCTAAGGGGGTATAAAGATTCACTGGAGGCAACCTGGGGATACAAAGAAAGGAAAAAATAGGGTCCTGCCCTTAAGGAGCTCATAGTTTAATGGGGGAAACAACATGCAGACATAGAGAAAATAAATAGGAGGTAACCAACAGAGGGCAGGCACTAGAATGAAGGCTTCCTACAGAAGGTGGGATTTTCACTGGAACTTGAAGGGAGCCAAGATGCCAAGATGCTGAGGCAGAGCCTTCCAGCATGGGTACAATGTCAAGAGATGGGGAGGTGGCTGGTGTCACTGGACTACAGTGTACACAAATGACATAAATGTAGGAAGAGTGGAAAGGTAGAAGGGACCTGAGTGTGAAGGGTTATACAAACCAAGTAGAGGCTTGAGGCTAGAGAGCCACTCAGATTGGGGGTTAGGGTAGAGGCAGAGGAGGACACGGTCTGACCTGAACTTCAGGGAGGTCACTTTGGTGGCTGAATGGAGGATGAACTGGAGTGGGGAGAGACGGAGGCAGGCACCTCCTACCCGGCAGCTACTATGATAGTCCAGGTGTGAGGTGATGAAGGTCAGCTCCAGAGTGGGAGTGGTGTCAGAGAGAAGGGGCGTGTTGGAGAGATGCTGCTGAGGTGAAATCAATCAGAGATGCTGCAAAGGTGAAATAGACAAGAAATGTGGCAGAGGTGAAACTGACAAGAGATGCGGCAGAGGAGAAAAGACAGGCCTTCGCACTTACTGGATACGGGGGAGAGTGAGGAGAGAGAGTGAGGAGTCCAGGATCACTCTTAGGGGGTGAGCCGAGGGGAATGGGAGGATGGGGGAGTCCCTCAGCAGTAATATAGAAGTTAGGAAGAGGAGAGAGTTTGAAGAGAAAGATCAGGTTTGGACACAACGAGCGTAAGATGTCTATAGGACAATGGTTTCAAGATGTCCAACAAACAAGAGATGGAAGACTAGAGGTCAAAAGAGAGGTTAGGAATGGAGAAATATACCTGAGGGTCATCTGCATTAGGGGGAAGTAGGGGGAAGAAATGACATAACCACTTCTGGAGCACCTACTGTGTGCCAGGCATCATGCTAAACACTTGTTTGATTCTCACAACAACGCTGAGAGGTAGGTGCTATTACCCTCCCCTGTGGCAAATAAAGGTTCAGTGATTTGCCCAGGGTCACACAGCTAGCAAGTGTGTCTGAGTCTGGATTTGAACCAAGGTCTTCCTAACTCCAGGCCTAGGCAACGGAATTCTGGTCAGGCTTTTGTGGGGGAAGGTGGGGAGGACAGGGCTGTAGGAGAGAAACAGCGGCTATGTGATGTTAATGGCCTGAGACTATAGCTCGACCTAAAGTTCCCAGAGAGATGGCAAAGAGCAGGGCTGTCAGGGAACTATGCTGCCCTACTCATGTGCTGACCAGGGTGAGGGTGGCCTGACACTGGGCAGGGGGGACGGGGTGAGGCGGAATGGCCCCAGGCAGTGCTGGATACAAGAATAAGAGGCAGTCTGCTGGCCCTGTACCTGCGGACATTCAAGAAAGCTGCCACCTTTTTTAGAAGGGCCTTCCCATTCACCAAAGAAACCCTTGGTGTCCTTGCTAAGGCACCCTACTGAAAGAAAAGAAGAGGGACAGAGAACTCAGGGCCAAGCACACCCTGAAGCCACCTTGCTAGCCATGTGAAGAGGGCCCCCAGGGCTTCAGCACCCGGGAGGCACAGTGGGGCTCTCCAAAGAATCTCCCAGAATCAAGCTTGGAGCAGATGGACAGGGTCCCACAGACCCAAGTGGGGCACATAAGATTCTGGCATAGATTGAACAGTTACCCTCAGTCAACACGGATGCCTGGTGCAGACATTCCAGACAAGGATGGTGGCCCTGAGGACAGCAATAAGCAAACCTGGTCCTGACTGGCTCTCTTCCTGCCCCCGAGGGCAACTGCAGCCCAGCATGTCCCAGCCGCTCCAGAAGAGCTGGGCCCAGGCCTCTGAGTGGTGGTCCATGGGTACAGACTCAAAGTTCAGGCAGCTTGATTCTGCAACAGAATCAGAAATAGATACAGAGTAGTGCCTGGGCTGGGCATACTTGGGAAAAGAGAGAGTTGGTTTGGCAGACATCGATGCTCAACTGCCTGGCACTGGGAAATGGCGCAAGGGCCAAAGTGTGCCCTCTGGCCCCAAAGACCTGAGTTGTTTCCTGGGTCCTCACCCTGGGGCCTGATCTCCTAGGCCCATAGAAGCAATGGGCTTGTATCCTGCTGGGATACAGTTGCAGGGCCCCAGAGACCATTGTTTTCCTTGTGAACAAAGCCTGCAAGGCTCTGCCAGCCAGGACCCCAGACAATGTTAGCAGTCCTCAAGGTGATGTGGGAGGCTTCATGAAGGCCCAAAACGGAATCCAAGGAAGAGAAGAAGATTTGGAGCAGGTGGGAAAAGGGAAGAAGCTACCAGGCCAGATTCTTCTGGTTTCAGCACCTGGAGAGGTTGGGGAGGAGAAAGGGGGACAACTTGAGAAGATGAAAGATGTTATCTTGCTCTGAAGAGGAAGCGAGCTTGGGCCAAAGCTGGGAGGCAGCACAAGCAGGAAATCAGTGGACAGGGAGCAGAACAGATCAGGAAAATGGGGCCCCTATGAGAAGATGAGACAGAATAGGGGTCAATGCAAAGGGGTCCACAAATCTCCATCACAAATCTAAGAGTGAAAAGGATGAAGGGGGACATTCCATGGGCTAGAAGCTCACCAAGAGTCCACAGTGTGGTAGGTCAGCCCCCAAAAACGAGTGCAGTCTTGGGCCTAGAACAAAGGAGGTGGACCTCCCTCCAGCCTGGACCCTAGCCAACTTATGTGCAGTATGGAGCCCCATCGAGAGGAGGGTGACATGAAAGACTCGGACAGAGAAGGAGACAAAGGGTCAGCAGAAGGAAGCAGGGATGATTAGCCCCGTAGGTGCTTTCTGTAATTTTCATGGAAGGGAAAATACCCTTGTTTCAGGGCTCAGAAGCAGGAGCTGGGAGTGCCTGTTATAGAGGCTGACTTGGGCTCCTAACCATCATCCCAAAATGTGAAGTGGTAGGATCCCTCTCACTGGAGCTCCCCAAGCCAAGACTGGATGACCTTAGGGCCATTAGAAGGGATTTTGGCTCAAGTGGGGGTTGGCCTCTGATGCCCCTTCCAATGCCAAGGTTCTGAAGTCATTCAGGGATCAGACATATGGCCAACCCTCACTATTGGCCTGCAAACTATGGGCTGGTGACTTGGACCAATTCCTTCTCAAGTGTGTGATAAAAGGAATATTAGTGAATATTCAGCAAAGGAAGCAGCCATCACAAAGATCACAGCTTCATCAAGGATGGGTCATGCAAGCAGGACTAACCCAGGGAAGCTCAGAAGTCTAACCCTAACCCTCACTGACCACCAGGTTCCCAGAGTTAGGCTGACTACATCTGCACGATGCCCCCCTTCCAGGGTCCTAGGGGTACCACTGAGGGACAATGCAGTGGATTTCTCTAATGCCTCCACCTTCAAGAATGCTCAGATGAGAATCAGCTTCATCAGCCAGTCTTAAGTATCTTTTAGAGATGGGTATTCACTATTATGGGCAGCTAGGTGGTGCCACAGTGACTAGAGCACCAGGCCTGGAGTTGGGAAGAATCATCTTCCTGAGTTCAAATCCGGCTTCAGATACTTACTAGCTGTGTGACCCTGGGCAAGTCGCTTAACCTTGTTTGCCTCAGTTTTCTCATGTGTAAAATGAGCTAGAGAAGGAAATAGCAGACCCCTCCAGTATCTTTGCCAAGAAAACCCCAAATGGGGTCATAGGGTCAGATGCTACTGAAACTGAATACTTCACTATTATTTTGACAAAAAGAATTGTGGGTACAACCTCCCCCAACCGCCAAGGATGGGACATGCTTCTGCAAAACCATGCAGAGCCCAGGGGAGAGTGGGCTCTAGATTAGAGGGCTCATGTGGCCAAGCAGAGAACTCACAGTAACTGGTTACTGGACATCTGTCTCTCCCCTTTGTGGGTGCTGAAAAAGTTACCCTTAGATGTGGTATCATTTCTTTGGGGCCGTGAATCCACACCAAGTCTGTCCTGGGCCCCCTGTGTAGATGCTGACCCCAGGGGAGGGCTAGGGCATCTGAAGGAAGATGGGCAGTCTGCCATCTTCTAGACCCTTCAACAATCATCTGTTCAGTCTTCCCCCGGCAAAAGGGCTGGGGCAGCAGAGGAGGAGACAAAGCTGGAACAAAGGCCTCTCCTCCTCCCCCACTCCTCCCCAGACAGTTCCTCTTCAGTGAACTTAATCCAACTTTTGCAATAAAAGGCTCCTTTGGCACTTAGTCCATAACCTAAGAGCAAACTGACCGATGAGACATCTTATCGTTTCCTTGAATGGGATGGAGTCGTCGATCAGTGGCCAACTAGCCCCTTATACAGATTTCACCCCCTTTCTTTAGTGGACAGTTATTAGACTGATGAAAGGAATGTCACATACGTCGTACCCCTGAATATCAGCCAGATATCTGACAAAGTCTCTCACGGTATCCTCATGAGATGTGAACTGCGTGTAGTCAACGGAGCTTCTTGAATAATTGCACCCAAAGTGTTGTGAAATGGGTCCAGGCCAGTCTGAAAGGAACCTCTATGTACTTGCCCATGTTTTCACTAGGTTTGTATCATTAATGCTGAGCAGACATGGTGGGATGGGGCCCATGGCTGAGATCTGACTCCCACAGGGGATGTTCTGCAGAGATCTATAGAGGATGACCCAAAATCAATATTGTTATTGGGAGCCTCCTCACAATCAGCCAGGGAGGACGAAGTAGAAGAGGAGTTTGGAGGACAGATGGAGATACCACATTGAGGTGGAACATCTACAAGTACGGCTCCCTTCAGGTACTCGGAGGTCAGAACACAGATTGCCAGCAGTTCTTGTAAACGCCATCCTGTCTCCTGCCTGGCCAGCCATCATGCTGGGAAGGCATGTTTTCCCCTCTCACTTCTGCCTCAGAATCCCTCACTCACCTTCTACATAAGGGCCCTCCTCATTCTCTCCACTGCTCATTGACAGTGTTCTCTAGCTTTGGAAATTACTTCCATTCCCTTGTATGAAATTTGCATTTATTTGTCTGTGTCCATTTTGTACACACACACCTCAAATGTACACTTGAGGGAAGGGGATGTTTTCATTTTTTGTGTAGCAACCCCATGAAGCCACTCACTCACATGAGCAATTGCCCTGTGGGTTGGAGTCCCCAGAGGGTGTTGACCACTACTCTCCTCCTGGTTCTAGAGGTATAAACCTGGGGATGTTGCTCATGAGCCCCCACTGCTGTGTTTCCAGTTCACAATCAGCAAGTAACTTAATTATCTATTAGCAAAGGTACTTACTAAGGCAACATACAGTTGGCATACATCTCCCCCTGAACCAGAGACACACTTTCCCCCTGTACACACGAGATCCCTGGAGAAAGCAGCTTCAGACTTCAAGGACAAACGTAGTGAAGCACATACATATGGGCCAAAGGAGTAGTCAACAAGTTGTGGCTCAGAGGGAATACCCATGAAGTTTACTGTGGGAGAGATGGTGTCAGGGATGGACCAGTCCAATCCCAGGATGCACTCCTCTCAAGGTGAGGTATCTTTGCCAGATCAGGGCTTGGTTTTGAGAAAGAAATCTAGCCAGTAAACCAAAGTTAAGGAGGCAGCCTTCAGCCGTTGAAATGTACCTTCCCTTGGGCAGAGGAAGGAGAGGAAGAGGGAGAGAGAGAAGGGAAGGGAAAGGGGGAAAGGGGAAGGGGAGGAGTGGGAGAAGGGAAAGGGGGAAAGGGGGAGAGGGGAAGGGGAGGAGAGGGGGAGGAGGAGGGGGAAGGGGAAGGGCAGAGGGAGAGGGAGAGGTCATCTACCACTCTGCTGGCCTGCCACTGCACACCATGACTCCAAAGTGACTTGCTGTACGGTACTTAACCAGTCACAAGACGTCTCCTCATGCAGAGCCCATTGCCTTTCACTCAATAGACAAAAGTATGTGATCTTCTCAAATTAACTGTGATGAGATCTTTGGAAATTCCTTAAATACCTCATTTACTTAGTTGATTAATTGTGGTGAGGGTAGAATGGCCACCATTCCTTCCATTTGTCTTTGTAACCTCAGTGTCTAGTAGGTGCCTAATAAATGTTTGCCGAATATACTTGTTCTATAAACTGGTGAAGAATGGAATCTGCTCTGCCCAAAGTTGGCAGCCGTCTCTGGATGGCTCAGCCCGATGGCATCTCCTCAGTCCTCATCCTCGCTGGCCTCTCGGACACTTCTAGGCTTCTCCCCAGGTCTGTCTCCTCTCTGGCTTTTCACCACATTGTTCTTTGCGTGTTCTCTTCCAACGTGACTGACTACTCTTCCTCAGTCCTGTCCCTCAGGTGTGAGTGTATGTCCTTTAGGCTCTACCTTCTCTCCCTAGCCTCTCGGCAAGTCCACAAGCTTCCACGGGTGTAATAAGCATTTCCCTGCCCACCACGACTCATAAATCTATATACCCAGTTCCACTTTAATACATGCTTACTGGACATTTTGAACTGAAGGCATTTAAAAGTCAACACGGCCTCAATGAAGTCCTCATCTTTCCCTTAAAGCTACCTTTTTCCAACAGTATTTCTGCCTGGGGCACCCCACCCCCAGCCGGCCCAGCCTCCCAGGTTTACACCCTCAGTTGCTCCTCACTTTCATTCCCCCCCAATATTCTATAAGTTACTAAACCTTCTCCCACCTCCACACCTCTCAAACCTGTCTTCTTTATTCACAGATCTCCACCCTAGTTCAGCACCTTCTGTAGTCTCTGAATTGGTCTCTACCTTCAATCTCATCTCCTACCCCCCACCTCCAATTCAACTTGTGTCCAGCTGCCCAAGTGATTCTCCTGAAGCAGTCTCCTTTGAGACCAGATAGATGTTCCTGTTTGGCGACCCACCCTGACCTACCTTTTCAGCCTCGTTACACACAAGTCGCCTTCACACGAACCTCTCTTACTTTTTTTTATATGTGGCACACATGCCAATGGGCCATGTATAGTCTGTACATACCTACGTGTGCACACGCTCCCTGGCCCTGTTAGTGTTCATCCTTGTATCCCAAGGGCATGATACAATGCCAAGCACACAGTAGGCATGAGATAAATGCTTCTTTAGTGATTGGAATTGAATTAGCCCCACCCCCTTGCCAAAAGCAGCACTGACAAACATCCTTAATCATAATTCCATCTTTCATAAGGTAGAGGCCCCAACAAAGGAAACTGCTACTATTCTAGACACGATTGTGACTGACAAGGAAGAGCCAGGTACTGGGGCGGGAAGACTGAACCCTTGGGTCAAGTGATAATTGAGCCACAGAGCCTGTGACAGGAAAACCGTCCAGAAAGCAAAGGAGAGACGTGCCCATTGCCTGAGGAAGACCTCCACAAATGGAGAAGGGAAGACTTCCACGAGCCGACCAAGAAGGCAGCAGAGTCAAGACTCATCTTGACAGATGGCAGAGGAGGGGGTCACACTGATAAAACATTTTAAAAGAAGAAGGAAGAAAAGAAGAAAGAGCCTTAACGGCCCTCTTGGCCCAGGGGAGCTGCACCCCAGGGCATGAAAAGATCTGAGAGAAAGGCTGTGGAGAAGGGGTGAGAGTGGTTCTACAGAACCAAAGAAGGATAAATGTCCCGAGTGAAGAGAAGAGAATCTGCCTGCTGGCAATGGACGGGCAATGGCCTTGGGCTCCTGGCAAAATTCTAGAGGGCAACATTCTTCCTAGGCCAGGGATCCACTAGGAGGCACAAGTCAGAACAATAAAATCTGCTCTCATCATGGTCTTCTTAGTGCCCTTTCCCATGTTTTCCTATCCTTCTGTGTCCTTCCCAAGTACTCACCAGACACCCCAGCCTTCCTTGATGGTGACAATGATGCCCGCCAGAACCAGCAGGGCAAGCAGAGTCACCAGCCTCTGCTTGCTCTCTCTCCATCCACCATCCCCTTGGGGAAACAGAGGGCGGATGTCCCAGGGGCCAAAAGGTGATGCCATCACAAAGACACAAGGACTTAGCCACTAAGTAATGCACATTTTGTGCTTCAGGAAATGGTGGGCCCACACTGAGCCTTAGTCTGGTCTCCCCAAGTCTAGGCGGGGGACTTGATGCCAAAGGCCTCCCAGACCGGGCTCTTGGGGGCAGAGAGAAGGGCCAAAACTATGCCAGGACAGGTTCTGCCTCTGAACCTCCTTGGCAGCCGCAGGAGGGAGCCCAGATGAGCCTCTCAGAGGATACCCAGGCCTGCTCTGGCGCAATGCACTGGGGGGCAGGGGCACTGACCGTG
The DNA here is from genome assembly GCF_011100635.1 of Trichosurus vulpecula. Classification (NCBI taxonomy): domain Eukaryota; kingdom Metazoa; phylum Chordata; class Mammalia; order Diprotodontia; family Phalangeridae; genus Trichosurus; species Trichosurus vulpecula. The sequence continues at coordinate 284,404,483 of NC_050578.1, read as the reverse complement.
ATGTGATGCTGTGGGCCCAGCAGCGTGTCCTTGGGGAAGCGGTAGATACACACAGGAAAGTGATGAATGAGCTGTTTGAGGATAAAGTCGCTGATGTCCACGCTCTCCTCCAGGGACTCGTTGAGGACCCGGATAAACTTGCCGTGTTTGTCGACCTTCACAATCTTCAGGGAGGAGTCCAAGGCCTTCCTCCTGGGGAGACAAGAACCAGGAGGCCTGGGATGGGTGGGGCCGTGAACAGCCCCATCCCCAGCCCCCCACTCTTCATAGGGCACTCACCCACCCTGGTCCTGGAGGGAGCTGGACAGCGAGCCCTGCCTCGCCAGGCCAATGCCAACCACGGCGGCACAGAGGCTGCTGCTGCTGCTGTCCACAGGCACCTTGGGTCTCCTGAGCTCCAGGGCAGGGAGGGCCCCTGTCCAGGGAGTGCAAATCAGAGCCAGCCGGGGCACTTCCCACCCCACTCCCCCAACCAGGGTCCTCCTCATGGGGCGGCCAAGATGCTCACCAGGGCTGCCGACCTCGTGCTCCTGGGTCGTCGAGGTGAGGGAGGGGCTAGAGTCAGTGCCTATGGATGAGGGAACACTGGTGTGGTCAGTGGAGACCCTCTCTGTGGTCGTGGAGCTAGGGGAGCTGCGTGGCAGCAGACTCCAGTCTACGCTCTTCTCTCGGCGTTGGGACTTCTCCGGGTGGGAGTCAGGATAGTCTAGGGAGTCCATGACATGGGCAGAGATGGGCCTGAGGGGGAGGTGAGAGAAACCCAGGAGTCCCAGTCACCCTTGGTGGGACACATGGGGTGGGGGTGGGGGTGGACTCAACCTGACAAGACCAGGGGCCTGTACCTCTTCTTGCTATAAATGTCCTCAAACAGGTTGGGATAGCGATGAGCTACGCTGTTCCAATCCACATCCTCCAAGCGGAAGTGATGCCCCTGAGAGACCCAGAGGTGGGGCCAGGGCCTGACATGTGCGTGTCCCCACCCATGAGCCCTGATGATGAGCCTCCCCACCTCTTCCCCACAGCTTTACCTCTGGAGAGCTCTGGTCCAGATACTGGTCACTCAAATCCATCATCAGGGCCTCGGTTGGTACCACCTGGGCAGAATTGGGTTGGTAGACACAGCTGGGCCCACCTGCCTCCCCACCCCCCACCTGCATGCTGGCTGCTATGTGCTAAGCCGGGCCTGGGTGCAAGGTGGAAATGGAGTAGCGGTGCCTAGATTCAAGAGAAAAACTAGGCAGACACACACACACATATCAAGGGCCAACAGGATGGACGTGCAGGGTGAGGGTGAGGGAGCGTGGCCTTGGAGGGGCCAGTAGGCCCAGGATGGTGAGAGGTCATGAGAAGATTGGCTTGAGCCATGCACAGGCTAGGGGCACATGATCAATGTGTCTGACAGGTTAGGAGAAAGGAAGGAAAGAAGCTTTGTTAGGGCATCTCCTATGTGCCAAGAACTGGACTCAAAGCTAATTGTTCCTAAATGCTATCATGTGGGATCCTCACACTGCCTCTGGGAGGTGAGGGTTATCATTACCCTAATTTTACGGGGGTGGGACAGAGGCAGGCAGAAGTGAAGGGGGTACGTGCCGGGGTCACACAGCTAGTAAGTGACTGAGGCTAGACTGGAACTTGGGTCTTCCTTGACTCCAGGCCCAGCAGAGGCTCCACTGTGCACCAGCTGCCTCACTTCCAAGGCTGCAGCCAGATAGTAGAAGACCCTGCACCCTCGGCAAAGTTTCTATTTTATTCTTGGAGGCGACAAGGAGCCAGTGAATGTTCTTGAGTGAGGCCACTGACACGACACGGTGCATGGTGCCCAGAGTGTGGGCCTGGAGTCAGGAAGACCTGACTTCCATCTGACACTGAGTGGCTGCACAGCCGGGCAAGTCAGGGGCTCTCATCCCCCTCTGCTGCCGGGTGTAGGACTGACTAGAAAGGGGAAAGGCCCAAACCAGGGAAGAAACAGATTCTTCAAGTGAAGGACTCAGGGGATGGAATGAGAAGGTGGTGATTCTCTCAACAGAGAGAGGAACATTGGGAGGCAGGAGGAGGCTGAGGGAAAACAAGAAGTCAGTCAGCAAGCAAGGATTAAGTGCCTACTGTGTGCCAGGCACTGTGCTAAGCCAGTGTCTGCTCACAGGGAGCTCCCAGTCTAACATCAGGCTGATGAAATAAACGGCTGTGGAAGATAGATCATTGTCTGGGGTTTAAGCACCAGCAGTTCTGAATAGGGGAGGGTTTGGGAGAAAAGACCATCAGGTCAGTTTTATGCATGTTCGGTGGGATGTTTCTAGAGGTCTTCCTATTTGAGCTATCCACCAAGCAGGGGAGATGAGGCTGGAGCTCAGGTCTGACAGTCTCCTCCATAGAGAGGACAGTGGAGTCCCTGGCAGCTGATGAGGTGGCCATGTGGGCCAGAGCCCTGGGCAACACCCACCATGAGTGGGCATGACTCGGAGGGCGGAGGAGAATCAGGCCAAGGCCAGTGAGGAAAGATTAGCCAGGAAAAGAGTATGATGGCCAACATCAATAGCTGTGGAGAGGCCGAGAGGAAGCTGCTGGATTGCGCACCTTCGAGACGGAACAGTTTCAGCTGAATGATGAGGCTAGAAGCCGGACTGAGAGGAAAGAAAGACAAGGGGAAGACAAGAAGTGGGCCAGAAGGAACAGGCATGAAGATTGTTTAAAGATGGTGGAGACATGGGCATGGCTGGTGACACAGCAGGGATGACAGTCAGTCAATGAGCGTTTATTAAGCACCTACTGTCTGCTGGTCCTGCTCTCAAGGCACTCCCCTCAAACAGCAGAAACAACAAGAAAACAGCTAAGTACAAACCAGAGAGAGACACTCAATCAAAGGAAAGCCACACATGAAGACTGAAGAAGACAGGAAGGAGCGGGACAAGGCCAAAGGCCCCCCATAGAGATGAAAGAGAGCATGGGAAAAGGTGTCCAGATGAGCCAAGATGAGGAGGCCCCAAGGCCAGGCTCTTGGCCGAGCCACCAGAAGTTTGAGGAGGGCATGGAGATCCCTCCAGACGTCCAGAGGCATAGATCTAAAGTGAGCAGCTGGAGACATGGGAGTGGAGGTCTGGAGAGGGCATGGCAGGGATGGCAACTGACTCCATGGAAGCTGATGAGATGGACAAATGAGAGAGAGAGGGAGAGGAGAAGTGGGCCCAGGACAGGGCCTTGGGGGGAGGGGGTACACCCACAATTACAGGCTGGAGGACAGCAATGAAGTAATAAAGGTCAGACAGGAAGGGGACCAACAGAAGGGAGAATCCTGAAAGGTCAGGGGCAAGAATCCCCAGGTGTCTCCAGGAGGAGAGCCTGAGTGCCCCAAGAGGGATTGCTACAGTTTGCAGAGAGAAGCTTCAGTCAAGAGAGTGGTGCTGGAGGCCAGACTACAGAGGTTGGGGGGAGAGTGCAGGAGGGAGAAGCGGGGAGAAGGTAAAATGAGGGGGGAGTGGTGAGGGAGGAGGAGGGGAAGAAGGGGGAGGGGAAAGAAGGGGAGGAAGGGGCAGGAGGGAGGAGAGGAGGGAAGGAGGGAGGGAGAGGAAGGAGGAGGGGGAGGGAGGAGGGGGGGAGGAGGGGAAGGGAGGGAGAGGAGGCAGTGGGGACCGCAGGACTGGGGGGCTGGCCCACAGGAAGGGCTGTCCAAGGCCTGGCCTTGTTTGTGGGCAGTAGGGAAGGTGTCTGGGAGAGAAGGAAGACCCATTAAAGGGAGAAGGGGATGGGGGGGAGGGCAGAAGGGGCAGCTTCCCAAGGAGCCACACACACATTTGGGCAGGGTGGCCAGCCCAGCTCACTCACTTCTACACTGCCAGTCTGGGAGCGCAGCACTCGGCCAGCCCACGAGGACTGGGCCAGGTGCAGGAGGCAGGATCTCTGGAATGTCTGCACCTCATCCTCCAGGCTCCGCAGGTTGGCATTGGCCTCTTGAAGCTGATTCTCCAGCTGGGTCTTCTCCTGCAGGGAGAGATGAGGAGGGGGCTACAGAGCCCCGGCCCAGCAAGAGAGCAGGCAGCCTGAGACCCCGCCCAGAAACACTCACCCGGCAGGCTTGTTCCTTCTGCTGGCTCAGCTCCTGAGTCATCTTCTCAATCTGCTGCTGCAGGGCTCTGATCTGCTCCCGGGAGGTCCTGCAGGAACAGCAGAGCGGGGATCTGGGAGGAGGGGGCAGAGAGTGGCGAGAGGCTTGGGGGAGGAGGGGGGCATCGGGGCTCCTGACCTTTCTGGTTTGGAGTCTGTCAGCTCTCGGAGGATGTATGTGGTGCGTTTCCCAGAAGGACACTGAGCAGCCTTCCGAAGGCCTTGGATCTCCAGTTCCTTTTGGGCCAGCAGCAGCCTCAGGACCTTTGGATCCAGGTGCTCGGAACAACTGCAATTACATATCCACAGCCCTTGAACCCTGGCCCCGGTCCCAGGTCCCAGAGCCTCGAATGCTCAGCTGGGCCTGGGACACCAGAGTCTGTCCTGGCCTAGGATCCCAGACTCAGTAGCGGAGCCACAGGACTCAGGCCTTACATCCCAGCCCCACTCCCTGCCTCAGCTGCTGAACCCTCCATCAGCGCTCTTACTGCAGGCTGTTAGGAGACATCAAGAAGGAGACAGAAGACAGCTTGCCCTCAGCCCCTTCCGGTGTTATCCCAGATTCCGTGGCCTCCAGATAGTCACTGCTCCACATGAAGGAGGGCCAGGACACTGTCCAGGAGGGGTCGTGGACCTTGAGCCCCTGCCCCAAATCACTGCCCCGCTGCTCCGCAGGCTGCCCAGCCATCCTCGGTGTTCCTGGAGGGAGCCTGCCTGGGAGAGATGCTGGGCGGCTGCAGCCCAGGGGAGGTGCCCACCTTCAGAGGAGAAGTGGGGACTGAGCGCTTTCCAGCCACCCCTACAGAGCCCCAACCCCTAGGGGGTCCTTACAGGTGACACTGGCTGGCTTTTAGCTCTGGCTAAAAGTTCATGTCACCACCAGCTGTGGTGGAGGGTGGCACCACAGGATCCCTTAGCCTCATTTCACAGAAGAGGAAACTGCCTTTCCAAATATCACGTTTCTGCCCCCCACCCCCTACCACCACAGCCAGAGGCTGCTGGTGGCCAACCTCCCCTCCCCCCTCACCTGAGGCGAACTGTGAGCTCAGTGCTCTGGAGCCCGGGCTTTGTTGCTGTTCCCATGGTTATGAGCACCCTCCCCCGCCCCCAAGGCCCAAGAAGTAAGGAGCAGTTCTTTGTGCCCCAGCATTCCCTAGGCCTGTTACTCCCTCTGAAGCACTAGGCCCTAGCAGGGGTGGAACTGGGAAGAATGAGGCTGTCCTGGAGGAACTTCCCAAGGAGAAGGGCTAGCTGACTGGGTAGAACTGGAGAGAGCTTTCCCCAGACCGAGAACGTTGAGCCGTGCTCCCAACACTAGACAAGGGATACGGCCTCCTCTGTGGGAGCCACTAGGGGCAGGAAAGAGAAGGAGTCAGGGGCACTTCCCTCAGAGGACCTTCAAGGCACATGGAGCAGGTCCTCCCATCTCTTCCCTCTGCCTGAGATTCCCTCCTCCTCCTCCTCCCTTAACTGTCCCCTCCCCCAGCTAGAGCTGCTCTCTCCTGGGTCTCCTCCGAGGCCATGTGGGTAGGTGAGGGGGTCAGGAGGAGGCTCCAGGCATGGGGAGCAGCCAGTCTGGGGACACAGACACGGGAGCCGAATATCAGTCACCCAGGAAGAGCGTTACGACAGTTCAGCTGAATTGGAAGGTTCAATTAGAGAAGTGATGATTTATAAGCTAGATTTGGTTAAGCATGTCGCTAGGCACTATGACAAGTGAAAGGGATACAGAGGAAAGGCAGCCCCTGGTCTCAAGGAGCTCCCAGTCTGAAGGTGGGGTGGGGGGAACAACATATAAAGAACTTTGCACAGATGAGATAGACAAGAGGAAGTGGCTGTAAGCTCAAAGCATCCAGGACCACCCAAAAAGGTGTCATGCAGAAAAGGGCATTTCAGCAGAAACTTGAAGGAAGCTCACCAGGGAAGCCGGAGAGACCAGAAATGGACTATTCCATGGTAGTAAGCACAAGCCAGCCAGTGCCCCCGATCCCAGAGTGTAGGGAAGGGAGGAAAAGTGCTTCCAAGGCCAAAAAGGATTCCACATTTAGCTCTGGTGATGAGAAGGTGCCAGGGTTTGAGGGATCAGAAAAGTCGTTAGCCTTGGTCATTACAAGGTCATTGGTTACTTTGGGGAGGGGAGAGTTCACTAAATGACACGAACAGAAGAAGAGTGAGAAGTGGCAATGCCGGTTGTAGATGGCCTTCTCCAGTTCAGCCACAAAAAGGAAGAGAGGGAGTAAGGAGGATGGGATAAGGTGAGCCGTTCTTTTCATGTGGGTGTGTCTGTAGGCCATACATTGATGGGGCCAATAGCATCAGAGTGACTAGGGCCATTCTGGAAAAGCCAGTGTCTGGCTAGCCTGCTTCTTTTCTACTGTCAGCTGTGTCCTATGATGCTGGGACCCTTCCCTTTCCCTCAGGCGAGCTAAAAAAAAACAAAAACCCCACATCCACTGCATTGTCATCAGCAATCAGCAAATGTGTTAAGTGTCTATTATGTGCCAGATACCATTTGGCACTGAAGGGACAAAGACAAAAAAGGGTTAAGGTCTAATGGAGGAAACCATCTGGACATGAATGAAAATATACATCTAGTGCCTCCTCTGTTGTCTCCAACGGAGCCTGTAGAGCCACCCAGGTGTTTGTAGGTTGTCACCCCCATTAGACTGCGAGCTCCTTGAGGGGAGCGCCTGGCACACAGTAGGTGCTTTATTAATGCCTTCCTTCTTCCCCTAACTCTTGGAGGAGGTAACACCTGAGCTGGGCTAGGTAAGAAGCCGGGGTTTATTAAAGGCAGAGGGCAAAATGCAATTCCTAGGATAGGGGAGGTGGGACAGACAATTGCTGCTGCGCATGCTTCCTTTTTGAAGACCATGGGGGGAGGGGGGGAGATGTCGTGACTTGGGCTGAATTGGATTTAAGTAGAACCATCCTCTCTTCCAGAGTCGTCAGAGTCCGGTGGCAGGACACAAGTTAATGGTGAATGACCTTGGTGTCTCTGATGTTTGACCAAAGGCCAAGCGCTCCACAGCGCCTGCTGCAGCCACCTTCATGGCCCTCGGAAGAAGACTGTTTATATCTGCCCATTCCCCTGGGGAAGCCTTCCCATGCTTGCGATGGACAACCTCCTAACTCCACCCTCAACCTGGTTTAGCCAGAGGTTGGTCAGGGTGGGGCCAATTCACATGCTACAGCATCTGGGAGACGAGGGGGGTGGAGCTGGGACACAGGTGGACACCAAAGGGGCTGCTCCTGCCTGACCACCCTGGACAGAGGAAGGTGGCCTAGCCTCACTAAGCCCATTAGCACAGAATCTGAGACTTCAGCACGCTGTCCCCACGCTGCTGCGCGACCTCCCGGAACCTCAGGGTCCCACAGATAGACTTGGGAGAGGGGCGGCCGCTCCGGGGCTGGACCCCACTTCTGGCCACTCCTCGTGATGCCCCACTAGGGTTAGCACCCAGCTCCCCCTTCCAGGCCTCTCCCAAGGCCCCTCTCCAACACCTCCTCTTCCCAGCCCCCCCTCCTCTCCTCGGTCTCTTCCCGGCCCCCTCCCCCCCCAAAGCCCCCCTCTTTCCTTTCCGAATCCCCCTTCACTTCCCCTTATCCTCACCCACCACCAGCCCACCGAGAGCCGTGTCTGAGGAGCGCCCCCTGCCGGTCCCGCAGGCCCCTGCACCCCGCGGGTAGTCCGGGGCGGGGCCGCAGGCTAATTCGCTGGGAGAGGACACCCATGTGAGCGTCTATTGCTAACGAAATACAAATGAGCCTGAATCTGCGCGTGCGCAGACCGAAGGCGGAGGCCCTGACTTGAGCCCCGCCTCCCGCTGCTGCCCTAACTCTCCCACTTCCGAGCCCACTCAGCTGCAAGGCTGAGGGAGAGCAGGACCTGAAGATAGGGTGGGAGAAGAGACAAAAGCCAATAAGATCGTGGCAAAAAAGGGGCGGGGCGGCTGTTGAGGGACCAATGGACGGAGAGGTGAGGCCCACAGCTCCGAGCAGGTACCCGGAAATCAGGTACCTCCGTACAAATAGTGGGGTCAGAGGTCACTGAGAGGGCAAAGGTCAAAAAAGACAACCAGGACAACACGAAAACCATTCCCCATCCCACGCGCATGGTCATCCTGGCGTCCGGACTGGGAGAAGGCTTCCACCGCTGACCCCGCCCCGAGGCGCAACGAACCACAAGCCCTAGAGTTTAGGGAAGGCAGAACCACGTGACTACACCAAGCCTTTCCCATACTTGCAAGCTCGAAACCGCGAGCGATGGAAGGGGGGGCGGGGCGATAACCAGGTAAACCTGACGCGCTGGAGCGTCAGCCAATGGATGCCTGGCGTAGACTGTGAGGCGGGGTCCGAGTCGGAGAGTGGCCAATGGGAGCTCTGGGTGGGGCGGGGTGGGGCAACAGGCATCCGGCCAATGAGGATGAGTCTTGGGGCCGCTGGACGAACTCCTATTTCAACCAATGGACACCCGGGGTGGGGCGTGGGCGGGGCAACAGGCATCGGGCCAATAGAGGCGGCCGGCTGGGGCGGGGCTCGAAGAATCAGCCAATCAGGCGGTGGCGTGGGGCCGCGGGGCGGGGTTGCCGGAGCCCGAACCGGAGCCGGAGCCGGAGCTAGGTTGGTCGGTTTGGACCTGCGGGGAGAGGCCCCGACGGTAGGCTCCGGACTTTTGGGTTCTCTTTCTGGGGTGACCTTTCCTAGAGTCAGCCGCTGCTTTCCTGGAACTGGGGGGCGGGGGCCAGAGATCTTGCTGATCTCTGACTCACCCCCCCCAACCGGGAGCCGGGCTGAGGAGGTTGGGGAGGAGGCGCGGGTTAATGCCCTAGGTCCCCCCTGGGGTGGAGAACAGAGCCTGGCCCTTTAAGGGGCCGCCCTGGAGAGGGGGGAAGAGCCTGGAGCCAACCCGCCTCCCCCCCGCTGAATTGGCGGGTGCCCCTCCCTCCTTCCCCAGGTCCGGCTTGGGATGCCCCGGCCCTGCCCCCGCCCCCATGGAGCTGAAGGTGTGGGTGGACGGAGTCCAGCGTGTGGTCTGCGGCGTCTCGGAGCAGACCACCTGCCAAGAAGTGGTCATCTCCCTGGCCCAAGCCCTAGGTGAGCGGGGCAGCCCCTGGGCTGGTGGGGGTGGGGGGGCGCAGAGCTGGGGTTCTCCCACCCCCAAAGACCACGTCGTCCTCTCTCCCAGGGCAGACTGGCCGCTATGTGCTCATCCAGCGGCTCCGGGACAAGGAGCGGCAACTGCTGCCCCAGGAGTGTCCGGTGGGGGCCCAGGCCACATGTGGACAGTTTGCCAGCGACGTGCAGTTCGTTCTGCGGCGGACAGGGCCCAGCCTCGCTGAACGGCCTGCCTCGGACCCTTGTGTGCCCCCAGAGCGCTCCCCTGTGCGGGCCAGCCTTCCCCACAGGCCCTGGCCCCCTGCCCCACGTGAGTCCCACAGGGGCTGGCCCCCCAGCCCTGCCAAGGAGGATGTAAGAGGGGAGCTGTGGGGCCTGGAGCACCTGGTCCACAGCAATGAGGCTGAGCTGGGTCAGGAGGGCTTCTGGGCAGAGGAGCTGCGGAGGGAAGTACAACAGGAGCTGGAGCGCCAGGGCCGCATGCGGGAATTGCAGGTGGCCACGGAGGAATGCGCTCGGAGACTTCGAGAGCTGGACGCCCAGGCCCAAGCCCTGGAGGAGGAGATCAGCTGGAGGCGGAGGCAGAGACAGCAACAGCAGCAGGAAGTGCTTGGCCCCCGAAGGCCCCAGGACGAGGCTGTGGCTGCCCGGCTGCATAGGGATCTGCAGACCCAGGCCCTGCAGAGTGAGCAGCTGGAGAGCAGCTTGGCCAGTGTGGGCCAGGCCCTGGCGGAGGCCGAGCAGAGCCTGCAGGTGAGGCCGGCCTGACCTACCACTCGCCAGCCCAGTATGAAGGGAACAGGCACCTTCATGGCTCCCCTCTCCCACCCATCCAGGCCCAGGCCCAGGAGGTGGAGGAACTGAACCGGGAGCTCCGACAGTGTAACCTGCAGCAGTTCATCCAGCAGGCTGGGCCAGCACTGCCCCCACGACCCCAGGGCTCTGGGTCCAGCCAGGTGAGAGCCTTGGGAGCTGGGCACCAGGGGGGCCCCAAGAGGAACACGCCCCTTCCCGGGCTCCCTGGGCTCACTCCCTGTTTGCTGCAGGATCCTCCGGCCTCGCCAACAAACCCATCCCATTCCTTCCCGAGATGTCCAGCGTGAGCCCCAAAGCCCACGTAAGTCCTCTGCCCCTGCCCCTTAAGGAAGAGGACTTGGAGAACCCATGTGCCCACTTGTCTGGCACCTTCCTCTCATTTGGCCTCATCGGCTCTCACGGTCATCTCTCAGCTCACCTGAATACTGAGGACATGCTGAAGATGGTCACTGTCAGGCTGGGGGACTCATGTCCCAACCATCCAGCTGGTCCCCTTCTCTACCTGTGCTGCACTGGTCAGAGATGAGTGAAGGATCACTGGGAAAGACGGACTTGGACCAGGAGGAGAGTTTTGGTGCCACTCTGCCAGAGACCCATGGACAGGCTGGCCCAGGCTCCTCTGACTAGAGCTCACTTCCCCTTCCATGTGGCCAGTAAACTCCTGGAGCGGGGGCGGGGCGCTATCTCCTGGGGTGGCCTGGGTGTATCCCTGCTGGGGAGTGTCCTTCTCTCCCTCACTGTGTGGATCCCCCTGGAATAAAGGCACCCAAAGTATGCTACATCTCTATATCCCCCAGGGTGGGTCGGGCCTGAGTTTCCCTGAGGCCTGGGCCTCCTTCTCCTCCCTGGAAATCTGCAATCTCAACTCAGTCCATTGTTATCACAACCTTCTGCTGATGCTGGTCTCCAATTCCCACACATTACTCAGGCCACAGGTCCCCCCCCCCCCCCCCCCCCCCCGAATAGTCTGAGTCCCTGAGTGGTGTTGCACCCAGAGCAGAGGACCCCTGGGGACCAAACATCCCCTTCCGGATCTCTTCTCTGAAGCTCCAAAGGGAAGGCATGGCCTTGATCAGACCCAAGGGCCAGGGGTTTTCTCAGAGCAGAGGGAAGAACGGACTTTAGATTCCTTTCTGGCTCACTAGCAAGAGGCAGCAGCTGGGCACTTGCCTTCAACCGAGTCTTCTCAGTCCCATGTCTCTTCCATGCTCTTGCCATTCTCAGCTCCTGGACACACCCTACCCAGACTGGGGTGGAGGGGGGGAGATAGAGACAAATGGGGCTGCTGGTGCCTTAGAAGGACCAAGAAGCCCACAGCAGGGGCCTGCTTCCTGAGAGCTGGGCTCCCTGGGAGGCAGGCCTGCCAGAGCCACACCCCTCCATAGCCAGGTAGGGAGGTGCCCAGGGAGGACCTGGGTCCTCAGCTTCTTCCTGGAGTCTTGCGGGGTGACTCATGAGCCAACTTCGGCCGAGGTGCCATGGGAGCAGGCAGACCAGCTAGACCAGGCCACTTTGGACCTGGAGCCCAACGCTGGGAGTTGAGAGCTCATTCAAGGAGGCCGTCTCTGGGCCCTGGAGACAGTCCTGCCTGTGCCCAGCTGCTTGGACTGGTTTGGCTGGTGAATGGCTGCCTGTGGGTGGTGCCACATTCCTTAGGCCCTAGGCACATAGGAGAGCTTAGCTCGGCACCCTGAGGCCAACAGTTGGCCAGGGAAGTCAGCCCTCCTCCTGCCTCTGGTTCCTTTCCCCCTTAAACCAAATGAACACCAGGCTGCCCTGAGATAGTCTGTTCTCCTTGGAAAGCAAAAGGTTAAGGGGCAGCACTTCTCCCCAGCAATGGAACCTGAGCCTTCACTGACAGCTGGAACACTGTGCTTGGAGGAGGCCCAATGACTGATGAAGGGTGGGGGACCTCTAGGACAAAGACAGACACCTGGAAGCCACCTCAGCACCTTGAGGGCCTGGCACATATCCCTCACACAGTCCTAGCTTTCCCTCAGTTTCCCAGGCCCCTCTCTGACCTTCCCCATGGGCACCACTAGTATCTAGCCCTTCCATTGGGATAAACCTGGTTTCCAGGCCGTTATCATGCAGTCCAACCCATGAAAGATCAGCCCCATCCTTGAGCTGCCAGGGAGCCTGGTACAGACAGCGATCCTCTCACTGCCTTCAATTCCTACAACCCTCCACCCTCTGTGGGTACCTGAGGAGGAAGCCAGTCACCCCACCCTGAAAGTCCAGGGCACTAAGGAGCCTGAACCATGGCTCTGAGCAGACACCCTAGCACTGTGTCCCTGAGCTCTGGACCTTGCCAGCTTCCTGCCCAGTCAGCCTGAGTGGCCTCAGAAGCCAAGGAGGCAAAGTAGCGAGTGCCTCCCCCCATGTTACCCTGGTCCATAGGCATCTAGTTCAGACAAAGGTTGTCAAGGACGTGACCTGTTCAGTGCCATGCTGTGCTCTCACGTTTCTTTATTGGCAGTGGGAGAAGCCAGCCACCCTCTGAAAGCAAGGTGACAGTTCCAGAATCAAGAGCCCCAACCTCAGCCCTTCCAAAGGGCACTCCCCAGGAGATGCCAAAGGGACGCTTTTCTGAGGAAGGACCTTCTGGAAATCATCTCCACCTCATAGTAGCCTGGGGCAGACCACTTAGAAGCAGCCCCTGAAAATAGGCAGCCTCAAGTTGACCCTGGACACTGTCCTCCTGTGGAAGCATCAAACACCTTCCAGTTAGTGACTCCACTAGAGGAAGGAACCTGGACCCATAACTTTGGGCCAAGGGAGCAGGGGAGTGATCCAGGCAGCTGACAGTTGTGACCCCGAGGTTCAGGCAGGCTCCACCTTCACCCAGATGTTTCTGGCCTCCGCCACAGATTATCCTGCAAGAGCACAAGGGTTAAGAAAAAACCCCCAAACCCAGGACTGCCCTGCAACTAAGGATGGGCACAAGGGAAAACCTCTAGGGCCTCACAGCATTCTCAAGGCTGGTCGTGCTGAAAGGGGGTCAGGTATTCTCAGCAGGGTCCCCCAGCATCAGCAGAAAGTAACCAAGGTCCTCTGTCCCACTATCCCAGGGGCCAAACCCAAGGGGAACTGTGACTGGACAAGGCAAAGTCAGAAGCCCTCTGGGAGCTCTGCCGGTCAGGAGCTCACCAGCTGCTGACAGGACAGGGGACTGAGGTCCAAACAGCTTGGCATGGGGCTAGAATGCAGAGCTGGGAGTCAGGAAGAACTCCCAGAAGATCCCGTTTGTGAGCCTTCAGACAGGCTGGCTGAGCTCAGGCCAGTGCCTGAAGAGGTGAACTCTTTGGGCTGCAGGAAGGCACCTCAACCTGGAGGTGGGAGACTCCTATTCCAAGCAAAGCCTTCAGAGCGTCAGAGTCCCGAGTCCCAAGCCCCAAGAGCTCAGGGAGGCCAGGGCAGGCAAAGGACGCCTGAAGAAGAGAAACTGATCGCTAGCCTGATCGATGGCCTCCCTCTAGCCCCAGCTGGTAGCCCGTCTGCGATGCATAGCCTTTGCCAGGCTGGCAAGTTTCACACTTCATGCTGGCCTTCCGAGCTACCATCATGAAAGCTGAGGGATGTTCTGATGTTCCACTGGGCTCTGGGAGGACCCGGGACCGCTTTGGTGGGAGGCTGGCCCCCTTCTCAGTCCTGTGGTGGGCCGGCTGCACGGTAGCCGCTGTCACACGCACAGTGGGTCCTCAGCGCAATGTGCGTTAGTCAGTGGCTCCCCTGCAGCCGGAGTTGGGGCGCCGGAGCCTGGAGCCTGATGACCAAGGCCAGGGGCCTGGAGGCCAGACCTGGACACCAGAGATAACCCCACAGCAAAGCCCCTGAGGCTAACGCCCGGAGTCCCCGAACTCAAAGCCAGAGCCCAAGCACTGAAGCCCAAGAGACCAGACAGAGCCCAAGCCTGGCACTCAAAGACTGCAGAAGCATAGAGCCCCGAGCTCCGGAGCTGGAGCCCCGAGCACAAGAGCTGGCACCGCGGAGCGCAAGAGCCTGGAGCCCCGAGCCTGTAGGCCCCCCGGATCACAAGGCACTAGCGCCCGAGCGCTGGAATTCGATGCTAGCAGTCCTGGGCACCGCTGCCCGGAGCGTAGATCTTCCGAGCGTGGAGCGCTGCAGCCCAGCTCCGCTTTTGGGGACTCAGCTCCAGTGGCCCCGCTCCACTCCCGCTGGCGCCGGCGCGGAGGCTCCCCGGGCCGGATCCGAGCCGTCTAGGCTGGGCCGGCCCGGAGGCCTCCGCCTCCTCAGCCCAGGGCCCCCAGATCCCTGCCGGGCCCCGGCCCCGGCCGGGCCCGGCCCGGCCCGCGCTCCGCCGCCGCCCAGCGTATTCAACCTTCCGCCCCGCCCCACAGGCCACGCCTCCTATGCAAATTACCCGCTAGCCTCCCAGCCAATAGGAAGCCCGCCCCTCTGCAGATGCAGCCAATGGACGCGCCGTGGGGCGCGGCCTCCCGGCCCTGCGCGGGTGGCAGGGCCCTGTGCCCGGTCCGAGGGCCGCGCGGAGCGTTCGTTTCTGCACGTCTTCCTTCTGGGCGAAACCACTTCCCCGGAGATGGGGGGGGATCGGCTCCGGAGTAAGTCCACTCTCCCCTCACCTCCTGGCCAAACCGCGCACTCCAAAAAGACTGGGAACGGAGAAACAGAGGGAGGGGCGGCCATAGGCCCCATCCAGGCAGAGGCGGGGAAGGCGACGGAGCGTCGGCCTCCCCCTAGGCTGGCGCAGTGGTACGGACCGCGTCCGACGGCCACGCCGGGCCATGAAGACGCGGTCTCTGGGCACGTAGCCGCCGGCGCCGCGCTCGCACGCTGGACCCCGCCCCCAGCTCCTACCAGGTTGTGGGCTGACCGGGACCGACGTAGTATCCCCGTCTGCCGCGCTGGGGCGCCAGAGCGCTACTAGACCTCAGCGGGTCGGGTCTGACTGCTGCCAACCTCCTCCACCTCTGCCTCCTGCCTGAGCCCCGTCCCCCTTCCTACCCATCTCCAACCTCCACACCCATCATTCACTGCTGCTCTTCCTCCAGGCCTTCCCTCCACAAGCATTCTCTTCTCAGTCCTGCCTCTACCAAAGTACTTTCCAGTCTCCCCTCCCCACCTTTCTGTTTCCAGAAACTTGCTCGCTGACAGGGATGAGTCAGACCCTCGAGGCCCACAGACCAGCTCCCTTTTCTCTCCCTGATTCTCTTGCCTGCATTTAGCCTGGCATTCAAGGCCCATCCCAGGCTTGGGCAGCCACCTTCCCTCTTGCCACTTCCTTTGTTCCCACTGGCAGTGCACAAAGGGGGAGGCCCATCTGCGCCACCCCCCCCAAGGCTTACAGAGTCAGGAGGCATTTAGGGCTAGAGACAGACTAGACCTGAGAGAGCTCCCCCGCCTCCCTCTAGGCTGATCCCCGAAAGCCAGGGGTGTGGTATGAGACTGGATGGGATGCCGCCTGGGCTGCTGGCATCCAGAGCGTAGCCAGGACAGGGCGAGGCTGGAGGGGCTGCCCTCTTCATGCATTCCCCAGACCCGGGGTTCCAGCCTGCGCCATGCTTCAGCCCGTGCTTCTGAAGCGGATATTTTGAGCCCACAAGAAGACTCGAGTTTCTCCCTATTACAGTGACTAGCTTCTGCTCCAGAGTTCTCAGAAGCCCCCTCTGCCCTCCACAGAGAGAGTCTGCGTCTGTGGGTCCCAGCCTTTACCTTCCTCACAGCAGAAATGAGAACATCTCGCTATTATTGAAAAACCATCGTTCTGTGGGCCTCAGGGGCCCCCCCAGTCACCCTTCTCTGGACTGCTTTGGAAAAGCTAGTGCCCCAGGCCTGGGCTTCTCTAGGAAGCCAGCATAGCTCAGCAGCCCCAAAGGGGAGACTTTCTCCAGCACACAGCAAATAGTAGGGCCTTCACACATGTTTGAGACTCTCCATTCTGGTCTCGAGCCAAGTCTGTCCCTCTCCCAGCTTCTGACTTTAAGCTCTGAAGGGTCAGACTAAGGGAGGAGGGGCGGGGTTGCCGTTTCCCAGTGGAGGTGGAGGGGTGCAGGAGTAGGACAGGAGTCGGCCCTGAGCCTCGCATCCATTTCTAGCCCTGACCCACATCTGTGGCCAGATGGTCCAGCTGGCCTGAGGGCCTCAGGCTTCTCCCCTGGAAAGGGAAGGTGTAGCCTGGTGCTCAGTCTAGAGCTCAGGACTCTGCCCTTCGTTGGGCTGCCTGCTTCGCTGGGAGAGGTGGTCGCCTCCAGAGTGTGTGCTGGGTGCACCAGGAGGCGCCACCCCGAATCTTGGCTTCTGTGGGTCTGCTAGTGTTCAGCACAGCGCTTGGCATGCAGGGAGTGCTTCATTGCCAGATGGTCTCCAAGGCACAGTCCATCTTACCAAAGCCCAAGTCTGAGTTGCCACAGCAGAGGCTTTCCCTGCCTGCCTCTGGCCCACCAGCCTTCCCCTGCTAACACACCCTTCTTCAGTTCTTGGGCAGCCCCTCAGGCGAGCCAGCCACCCCAGAAGGATGACTGCCATTTCCTTCAGGAAGCCCTAGGCCCCAGTGGCGAGCGGAACATAACATTGCCTTTTTGCCTTCATCTCTGCACCTGGCGAGCTATGCTGTTGGTCAGTTGTTTTGGTCCTGCCTGACTCTCCGTGACCCCATTGGGGATTTTCTTGGCAGAGACACTAGAGTGGCTCACCATGGCCTTCTCCAGCTCCTTTGACAGATGAGGAAACTGAGGCAAACAGGGCAGAGTGACTTGCCCTGGGTTACCCATCTAGGAGGTATCTGAAACCAGACTGAACTCTGGTCCCAGCGCTCTATTTACCTTGACACACGTAGCTGCCCCTGGCAAACAGCAGGTGCTCAATAAGTGCTTGCTGACTAAAATCCATCTATGCTGTGAAATAGGTTATTTCAGACCAGGGAGGGAGTCACACAGATGAGATCTGAGTCTGCCGCTGGAGGCAGAAGTGAGGAGACAGTGCATTCCAAGGTGTGGAGGACAGTGAAGCCCTTAGCCCAGGCTGGGAACAGTGGGCGATCCCTACTGTGCTTATCAAACGGGGAAGTGGGAGGAAACAAGCATTTAATAGGTGTCTCCTGGGTGCTGGTTGCTAGGTGGGACCACAGTGCGTGCAGCGCTGGGCCTGGAGGCAGGAAGACCAGAGCTCAAATCCAGCCTCAGACTGGATTTGACCCTGTGTGATCCTGGGCCAGTCGCTGAACCCTATTCGCCTCAGTCTCGTCACCTGCTGAATGACCTGGAGAAGGCACTGCCAACCCCTCCAGTGTCTGCCAAGAAAGGCCCAGATGGGATCACCCGGCCTGGCTCTTGGATGGTGTCTTCTCTGTGCCCTCCAGTTTTTATCTCCTTTGATGCTAACAAGGACCTGGGGAGATCCCTGTTTTACAGAGGATGAAACTGGCAAACAGTTGGAGGGACTGGCCCAGGGTCACCCAGCTAGTCTGACGCTGGATTCGAATTCGGGTCTTCCCAATGCCGGGCCCAGGGCTCTGCCCGCCACACCACCTTGCTCCATCATTTATTGTCATCACGCTCCACTAACAACGCACCAGCTGGGCCGGCCCCTCCAACACTCAACCTTCTCCCCTCTGCCCCCAAGGGTGATGGGGCTCCAAGGCAGGTCCGAAGCCCCTCCCCCTTCTCTGTTGGGTAATAGCTCTCCTTGAGCCCCTTCTGAGTGGGCTCCCTACAGCAAGGGCTCTGGGCACACATTAGGCGCATAATAAATGCTGGTGGGTGGAAAGCTACAGGAACGGCTCCCAGACCCGCGAGGGGTGGGGTGCACGGAAATCCCGTCCCCTACTTTTTAATTCATGCCCCTCTTACAGCCTCCCGCCCCTTCCACCTCCTCCTCCTACCCCCGCTCACTCAACCGGAAGCCTCCTTCTGAACGCGCCTGCCCTCCCCCTCGTCTCTGCGCACGCGCCCAGCCAGGAGGCGAGGGGAGAGGGCGAGAGCGCGAAGTGGCCCGTGCCATTTCTCCGAAGGGGTGGGGGAGAATGGGACGGGCCGTACCATCCCTTGGAGGGGGACACCGCCAGCAGCAGTTCGGACCATTCTACCAGGAACAGGGGGAGTCATTGAGGGCCGTATCTTTGAGGGACGATGTTCCGTCGAGGCCTTTCCCTGCCGTGACTCCTCTCGAGAAACTGCGAAACGCTGGCAAAGTCTGGGCTCCCGCGCCACGCTCCCCTCCGGCGAGGCCACCGGCCTTTGTTGTTCCGTCGCGCCTGCTCCCCCCCCCCCGTCGTCTTTATGGATCCGCCCAACGGGTGGCGAGGGCGGGGGAGTGGGCACCCCCGGAAGTGGGCTCAGTGTGCTTCCGGGTCGGGAGCGCGCTGGCGGCGGCAGCGACGGCGGGGATCTGGGCGGCCGCGGTCGGGGCCTAGTTAGGTAGCGAGAGCCGGGTCGGAGCAAAGCAGGAGTCGGAGCCGAAACCAGGGCCAGGGCCGGGCCGCAGCAGGCGGAGCGGAGCCGGAGCAGCGCTGTGGTCGGTGAGTGCTGCGCTCCGCGCGCGTGTCCCCGCCAGCCCTCCTGCCGGCTGGGGGAGGTCCCGAGGGGCAGCGGGGAGAAGCTGAGCCGGGCCCCGGGGCGGAGCTGGCAAGCCCAGCGCCCATCCCGGCCAGGCTGGAGAGGCTGGAGGCCTTGGCTGCGCCAGGCGGCCTCGGGGCTGGGGCGGCCTTTGGGGGTCCTGAGCCCGGCCCGGCCGGGGGAGCCAGCCTCCCCCGGCGTGGGTGAGGGGCCCTCGGGGAGGGAGGAGATGGCGCGGGCGGGGGAGCTCAGGCTCCTGGTCCCCGCAGAGCCGCCCCTGATGTCCAGCCATGGATGACGACAGCCAGGACGAGCTCATCAACAGGAACGCTGCGGCCCGAGGAGGCCGGGCCCAGGGCCGGGTGGTCAGCGAGGCGGGTGAGGCCGGGGCAGGTGGTCAGTGAAGGGGGTTGGGGGCTGGTCATTGGGGTTGTGGGGAGCCTGGTCAGCGAGGCGGGTGGGGAGGCGCCATCCGGTCCGAGCAGGCGGCTAGGCTCCCGGTCAGCACCTCCGTCTCCGTCCAGATGACAGCAGCGACGTGGGGCCCAGCGGAGACTCTGGGGAAGACACGGGCAGCGAGGGGGACGGAGAAGAGGAAGGAGAAGAAGGCTCGGGTAAGCCTCGCACACAGCACCCTGACCGTCAGAAAGTCCTTTAGACGGTTCCGGCAGAAGGCCGAGGGGGATCTCCTGGGACTCTGGCTCTAGAACCTGGGTTTCTGGGTGGGGGACGTGGGGTCGGTGGTTCCAGAGACCCAGAAGTGGGCTCAGGCACGGTAAGGGGAGACCTCGAGAAATAAAAGGGCAGGAGGGAGGGCTGCCGCGCCTCGCATGGAGGGGTGCGGTCCTGGCGGAAGCATGGCGGCTCCCCACTAGCATTTCTTTGTCCTTCTCCAGACTGGGACAGCTCTGACCAGGACGACTCTGCCGACGAGCAGGAGATGGAGGTGTCTTTGGAAGCCGCCCTGGAGCCCCCCAAAGGACAGTCGGGCGGTCCAGCCGGGGGCAATGTCAGCTCCGACGAGGATGCGGAGAGCTGCCCTATCTGCCTCAACGTGTTCAGGAACCAGGTGGTGGGCACCCCGGAGAACTGCACCCACTACTTCTGTCTGGACTGCATAGTGGAGTGGTCGAAGGTACGGAGGGCGCGGCACAGGGTGCATGGGGCTGCTGACATCGCCCCCCGGGCAGGGCAGCCTGACTTTGTGGGGTTCCCACAGAATGCAAATTCCTGTCCCGTGGATCGTATTCTGTTCAAGTGGATTTGCATCCGGGCGAGATTTGGTGGCAAGGTCTTGAAAAAGGTAAGTGCCGGTCCATCCTCGGTCACGTCCTCTGCCTGACGCTGGGGTCGGGGAGCCCATCTTGGCGTCCCTCCGTGTGGCGATGGACCAATCCCTCCCCCGTGCTGGCCTCTAGCCCCCCTGCCAAGCAGAGCCGGGGGGCACGTTCGGATGAGCGGGGACGTCCGCGTCTCTCGTCAGATTCCCGTGGAGAGTCAGAAAGCCCTTCGGGCTGAGGAGGATGAGGAAGACCCCACCTTTTGTGAAGTGTGTGGCCGAAGTGACCGTGAGGATCGGCTGCTGCTCTGTGACGGCTGCGACGCCGGGTGAGTGTCGGGCCTGGGAGCGGGTGCCTCCCTCGCAGCGTGGCCTCTGGCGGGTAAGGAATGGGGGCCCCCCTCGCTCCAGCTCCATTCGCCGCCGGATCTCATGAGTACGAGCTCCTTTTGTCTTCGGTGTCTTCTGTGGCATTCGAGGCCCGTCCTGCTTTTCCCGTTAGTAGTCTGCCACCTAATCCGGTTTCTTCTAACTTTCTGTCTCTAAATCCTGTACATCCCTCAGGGCCCTCGTTGGGCTGCCTTCCATTGATGAAAGGTTGGGTGGAGATGAGAGGCAGATGGGCACCGAAGGTGCCTCGTGGGGTAGAGTCAGGAAGCAGAAGTCCTCTGGGCTCATGGGCCTGGTCCCGTGGATTGGTCTGGGTGACTTTGTCTAGGACTTGGAGCGCCGTGGATTTGTGTCTGCCGTCTTGGTTGGGATATAGCGTCAGCCCGGTGGCCTCGCCAGTGTGAAATTCCTTTGGGGAGGGTTTGCTCCGGTTGTAAGTCCATTGGGAGGCCCATCCTGGGTACCCTCTCATGGTGGTCGGTGTCCCAGGACCGCCAGGGGCCCCAGAGGCAGGTGAGCCCAGTGAGGGGGACGGACTTGTCCAGGTGCACACCGTCACTGGATTATCTGAGGCAGGACTTGTGACTAAAGTAGGCTCCCTTTGTTGCTGGGGTGAGCTGGAATTCAGAGATGCATTTACTGGGGGAAGGTTGGTCCAAAATGAGCTTCGATGTCAGAACCCTTTCTGACTCAGTGCACCTCTGGTTCAGCAAAGGGCGAATCACAGGGGCCTGGGTCCTTCAGCTTCTCCTCGAACCCGGGGATGCGGGCTTCAGTGAGGGGCAGCTTGGGAACAGGGAGGGGGCCCAGGTCAGGTCTGGGGTGGGGCGGTTCTGTACCCTCGGGCTCACGGCCTCATCCTGTGTCCACAGCTACCACATGGAGTGTTTGAACCCCTCCCTGAGCGAGGTGCCTGTAGACGAGTGGTTTTGTCCCGAATGTGTTGCCACGGCTGCCCCAGCGCTGCCCCGTGCTGCTGCCACCGGTAATCCTACAGCTATTTGTGTCCTCATCACCCACCTCAGTCAGTGTTGGCTGGCCTGTGGGAACGACTCGTGTGACTTCCAAAATAGCCTGAACAGGGTGCAGGCTCCTGGGGGGAGGGGGACTCGCAGCTCTTTCCAGCCCCGGTAGCTGCCCCAAGGCTGCAGCCCACTCCTGGGGGGGCTCTGAGCATCTGGGGCGGAGGCTCAGACCGGCCTGTGAATGGGCCAGCATGGTCTCTCTTCTCCCCGAGATGTGGAGCCTGTGAGTGAGGAGGAGGTGGCCTTGCTTTTGGTCGACGTGGTCCCCACCACCAGCCGACTGCGGCCCAATGCAGGCCGGACTCGGGTTATTGCCAGGACTCGCCAAAGTGAGAGGGTGAGAGCCACTGTGAACCGAAACCGGATCTCCACTGCCCAGAGGATTCAGGTGAGCAGTCAGGTGGTCCTCATGCCAGGCCTGGCAGAACCTGAGGCGCTGACCCCTGCTTCTCACGAGAGCCTGTTTTACAGATGAGCAAAGTCAGTGATTTGGTCAGGGTCCAGCTGGTAGGCAGCATCTAGGACAGTATTCGAGCTCAGGGGGTGGGGGAGGAGGTGGCAGGGTTGTCAGGAAGCTGGTGGCCATCCTTGGCATGATACAAGGCTGAGCTTCCCAGAAGGTGCCAGCCACATGGGCATTGTGTCACTTGGTGCCCCCTCGCATGCAGCCCTGGTGGTCTGTACCTCTTTCCAGATGAGAAAGGCAGGCTCCAGCCCCTTCCCCGGTCAGAGCGATGCAGGAGCCATTTGGGGCCAAGGCCCAGGAGGTGGCATCAGCCTCTTGGAAGCCGTGAGGTGGGGGTCCCCAGGGAGGTCCCACTCTGAGGTGCGGCTGTGACAGGGCCTCTGTCTTGTTCTCATAGCGGGTGCCCAGTTACCTCATGTCATCCCTCCTGGATGAGACCATCGAGGCTGTGGCCTCTGGCCTTAGCACTGCTGTGTACCATCGGCCTTTGTCTCCTCGGACCCCAGTCAGACGGAAGAGGAAAACAGGCAAGGAGGCCGGGGAGGGGGTGGGGGGCCTGGGAGGTGGAGCCCTCGCATGCCTGGCATGGTGTGGGAGGCCGGCTTGTCCTCTGCACTCTGAAGCCCTCTGGGCTTCTTTCCTGGCATGGATATGCAGCATCCTTGAATGTGGGCCTTCACTAAGTAACCATGCCCCTCCCTGGATATGCAGGAAGCCCCCACAGGTGCTGCTGAGCAGTTGGGGTGTAATCCCACGAGGGTCCCCTCCTCTGTCCTTGGATTGGTCACAGTCAGGAGCTGGCTGGCACAGGCCCTGCATCTTCTCTTGGCACCCCCGGAAGTGCACCCTGCCCCCACCAAGCTGGCTCTCCTTGGAGGCTGGCCCTTCTGCTGTCAGGCCACTGCCTCGTCTTTTGGGCTATGCGAGCCTCAGATTCCAGCTTTTGGATCTTGTTTCTTTAGGGAGAAGGAAGAAAGTGTCTGGAAGAAAGAGAGCACCATCCAAATCCTCAGCGCAAAGCAAGACTTCAGGGACGCGACCCAAGAGACGCAAGTCCCGAGGGAAGAAAAGGAAAGGGCAGAGGAGTCGGGTACGAGCCTGGGGCCTGCTTCTGTGTTTGTCGTTGGAACACCAGCATGGGCCAGCCTGCCTTTGGGGACTGTGGCCTTTTTCATCTCTCTAGGGCCAAGAATGTGAAAGGAAGGGTGTCCCATGGTGGCGGGGCTGGTGGTGCCTCCTGCGGGGGGTTTCTCCCTCTCCCTCAGTAGGCAGATGAGCATGCTTGAGACTTGAGTCTCTGGCTCCCCAAGGCTCTCTCTGGGTCTTCCTTCAGGACCCAGCCTCCTGGGCAGCTCAGGGAGTGTCCAGCCCATGGGACAGAAGCCTGAGCAGAACCTGCTTTGGTGGGCTCTGAGGGGCCTGTCTGCTTTGTCTGCGCCCACTGGCCCCCTCTGTCCTACCCTTCCCCTGTACCTGCTTTGATTCATGGCAGGGCCCAGACCCCCTCAGCTTGGGTGCTGACAATCATTTGGCTCTTCTTTCTTGTTCACGGCTCAGGTGAAAACCGAAATCACCGCTCGTTCTCGAATCGCCAGGACACTGGGCCTCGGGAAACCCCTTCGAGGCGCCTCCATCCCTTCTGTGTACAAGCCAGTCGAGCCCTCCCTGGGCTTCCTGCGAGCAGACATCGGAGCAGCTTCCTTGTCTCTCTTTGGAGATCCTTACGAGCTGGACCCCTATGACAGGTACACGCCAGCTCACTCCCCTCAGAGACTGAAGAGGATCTTGGCTTGTGGGGGCTGGAGGGAGCCTGGAGAGACTCAGCCTAGGGCCTGGAAGTTCCCTCTTGGCATAGGGCTTGATCACTGCTCCAGTGACTCCAGGCTGGGTCAACCTGGGCTTATACAGCTTTGTCCGAGGCTGCCATTAACACGCGGCCATAGGCTGGAAGTCAGTTTGTTGGCTGCTATCTTGGCAACATTGTGGAAATGATGGAGATTGGCCCGTTTGGCTCTCTCTAGAGCTGTTTGTGGGCTGATGGTGAAGACATTTCCTCTGTGCCCCATGGAATTTCCAAGCTAGCATCTAGGCCAGGCTGGGCCTAGGCAAGATTCTGCCTCTCAGAAATGGACCTCTGGGAACAGCTCCCCGTATCCCCAGGGGTGCCGCCTGGAGCAGGGCCTTTCCCACGTGACCCCTAAGAGCGTTCCTCCAGACCCTCCTCAGCTTAGCAGGGAGCTTCCTGTGGCCCCCTCTGAGTCTGGCATCTCTGGCACTGCTCTCGTTCTAGATGGCCTGAGAGTTTATTTCATATTGGGCCTTCTCATTGCTGTTCAGGCTTCTAAACTCTGGCCTTATTCCTTTTCTGTTGTTTTCAACATTTTTATGAATGACTTGGATGGATGCCAAGAAAGTGAGGAAGAGGCAGGCATCTTGTTGGGGCAAGGGCTCACGATGGAGAGAGAAGGGGCCGGCCTGTCCTTGCCCTTGGTCTGATGCCAAGGAAGACTGGGGGTGGGTGGGGATGGGCACGAGGGAGGGGTCTTAGCTGATTGCCTGAGGCATCAAGCTGGTGGTGCTGACTGGCAGTGGGTCCAGGATATGGGAGGTGAAAGTTGTCTCAGGCTCCATGTTCTCACCTGAGTGGCCATGCCTTGAGAGACTATGGGATGATGTCCCACAGGTACCAGAGAAGAGGTACAGAGCTGTCCCATGGAGGCTTCAGACCAAATGGGATCTGGGGTGGGGCCCCATCCTGGGGGCGTCTAGGAAGGGCAGAGGCCTGTGGGTCAGGTAAGGACTGCTAGGCTCTAGGGCCCAGTGACTCCTCATTTTTCTGTCCCCTGTGTGTTTCCAGTACTGAAGAGCTCCCAGCAAACCAGGCATCTCCTCTGAGCACCAAGAGGCGGATTCTTTCTGAGTCGGCCCTCAGATCTCACCAACCTGTGGCTAGACCCATTTCTATGGGACTTTCCAGGTAAGGGGGTGGGAGGAGGGCAACACCTACTGTGTGCCAACTCAGTGCCCACAACAGCCCTGGTGGGTCAGTTCTGTTGTTTCCGTTTTACACTTGAGGAAAGTGAGGCAGGCTGATTGAGTGACTTGCCCAGGATCCCACAATGAGTAATCAGCAAACATTGGCAGAGCACCTACTATGTGCCAGGTACTCGTGCTGAGCACTGGGGGTACAGAAAGAGACAAAAGACAGTGCCTGCTATCGAGGTTCTTGTGATCCATTGCAGGGACCAGCAAGCATATGTACAATGCAGCTACAGACAGGCTAGTGAGAAATAGGGAAGGCGCACATGTTCAGGGGGAAGCCGAGAAGGTCAGTAGTTGGAGCAGAGGAGGGACAGGGGTCTAGATGTGGGGGACAGACAGAGAAGGTCAGGAGCTGACAGGTGGAGGAACAGCCTGGAGGCTGGGGCCGGGCAGCCGAGAGGATGTGACCCTGGAGGTCATGGGGAGGGGGGGAGCGCAGTCGGACCTTTGCGTTGGTGGCTGAGTGCAGGACAAACAGGAGGTGTGCAGACCCCCAGCAGCTCTGGCAGCGTCCACGTCTGAGGAGCCAAGGGGCAGGGCCGAGTGCCAGGGAGGTGCTGTAGAGGTGGCATCCACGGGCTTTGGCACCATCTTAGGTTTGGGGAGTGAGAGATGGGGCAGTCCAGATGATGCCTAGGGGAAGTTGTCTGAGGCCCGATCTCCCACTCCAGCCAGCCAGAAGCCAGCACTCATTGGGCAGGGGACCCTTCCTGCATCTCTCCCCTTGGGGCTCAGAAACAGAGGGGCAAAGGGCGCCCCCTTGTGCTGCTTCCAGTCACTGAGTTACAATCCATCTCCACTTCCTCTGAATCAGGAAACAACTGGAGGAACCCCACATGAGGCCCAAACCAAGAGGCCGCAGTTTAAGGACAGGGCAGAGTAGGTCAGAGCTGTCTGACTCTGGGGAGGAGGAGCACGGAACTCGGCTGTCTTAAGTCCAGCATTGGCCGGTTTCCAAGGTGCTGATGCTTACACTGACAATTTTTAACAGTCTACCCTCCGTAGCTGGTCCGTTTTGGCTCCAGCATTGCCCTCCTGTGACCAAGCATAATCACGATGATGACCACTAACACTGATAAAGTGCCTACTACGTGCCGGGTAATGGGCTGAATCTTTTACAGAGTATCCCCTTGCAACAACCCTGGGGTCTCGGTGCTGTCATCCGCACTTTACAGATGGAGAAACTGAGGCACGGGTTAAGTGACTCAGGTCCCAGAGCTGGCGTCAGAGGCTGACACTGTGGTGCCCCCCACTGTGGCCCTAGTGCGGGGATGTCTCTGAGCTCCGCAGGCGCAGCCAGCCAGGCCTTTAGGGTGTCTCTGGCTGGAAAGGGGGGAAGTGTGGGGTAGGTTTGGGTGCCGTGGCCTCTGGAGCCTCTTGGGGCCTGTCCTCAAGCAGAGGAGCATCAGAAAGGACAAGGCGAGGCTGGGGAGGACAGAGGATCTGAAGCAGGCGGAACAGTCCGTGCAGACAAGAAGGGATGACTGGTGTCGGTGCCAGGCATGTGCCATTGGATTTGCAGAAAGGAAGAGGGCTCCTCTGTGAACCTCAGAACCCATCTGAACTCACAGGCCAGAAAGGTGGCTGTGGGGCTTCCCTCTGAAGGCAGCCTCTGCTATTCCCTGGAGACCAGGAACATCCCTCCTCTGGTCGTGACCTCGTCTCTTGAGTGAAGTCCTTTCTCTGTTGGTCACACTGACTGTAGGCATCTCCGCTGCCTTTTGGGTGGCCGTTGATATTGGCTGATGTTGACTCCTGGCCTAGTAGCATCCCTGAGGCTGTGCATGTGGAAAGGGTGGGCGTGTGCTTTCACGGGGAATTTGAGGTCCTGGAGAGCCCCGCCTCCCTTCACACCTCTTCTTGCACAGTTCTTGCCCTAGACTTTCCCTGTGAAGCAGAGCTCTGCTGTGTCCTCAGCCTGACAAGGGCACTGGCACCCCCTCCACCCACCCGCGCTTCTCTGGGACAGTAGGGAGCAGTGTGGTAATCATGGCTGTCTCAGAGAGGTTTGTGTGGGAGAGCCACCCACCCACGCACCAGCAGGTGCCCAAGAGCCTGTGAGGAAGGCTGCCTTCAGACTAGGAGCATGGGCCCTGCAGCCCTCTTCCAGCTGTGGGGCCTCCAGGCCAGACCTCCTCTGGGGACGCTTGGCCATAGCCAGCTGCCCGCCCCTGCTTCCTTTATCACAGAGTGAGGCTTGGCTGGAGGAGCCTAATCCAAAAATCACAAAGGAAGTAAGCTTTGCTATTTAATAATCGGTCAGAGGCTGGTGCTCCCTCTGTCCACACACCTGTCGTGGCGCCTCAGGAAGGGTGTAGACCCTTTTGCCTAGTTTCTCCCACACCTTCCCAGAATGGACCAGGTGCTTACAAACATGCCCTGGGATCCACCTTGATCCTGATACAGCCACAAGGCAATCTAGGAGGAAGTGGCCCAGCTGGTGCCCAAGTGAGGCCCTGGGCAAAGGGAGATGTGAAGAGGCCCAGACCTCTTGGGGAGGGTCCTGTGGTGGTGGTGGTGGAATGATCCTGCTTTTCTGGTAGACTTGGGTGAATGGGGTTTTTGAGGCCACTGGGCAAAGTTCATCTCCACTAGAATCGTGGGAGGTTTCTAGGTTCTTTAAGTCTCTTTGTGACGATAATGGAGAGTTGTGCTTTATCCACTTGCCGGTCTTCTGTAGGAACAGCTCCCTCAAATCAGTCCCGGGGGAGGGTGGAGCTCCTGCTCTTAGCTTTGTTCTAAAAAGGGCTGACTTGACAAGGTCCCTGTCCTTGGTCACCAGTCCCTCATCAGCTAAGAGGTGGTTCTGAGTCCTGAAGAAAGGCCCTCGGTATGGACCAGCTGGGAGATCTTGGCCCTGCCCTGGTTCACTCTCCTGTTCCCCTGTAGCAGATGCCAGGCCGGCCTTGGGGCCATGTGCTTTCCAATTCCTTGCTCGTCCTGAGCACTGAGTATAAAATCACCAGGGGTCCCATGAAAGGAAGCTTCTTTCTGTCTATGGACACACAGTAAGACCCTCTTCTTTCTTGGATGTCCTGAGGGGTCTGCTGAGGTTAAATGTACAGTCTAGTCTTGGCTTTAAAAAACTAGTCCCCTCAGGACCAGGTTGGACAGGCATGGCTAGATAAGCATTGGGCTGTAATAGGTCTGGGGAGCTTTAGTTGACCACAGTTCAGGATGAACCAGTGTCCAGAAAGTATAGCCAGAGAAAGTCCCATTGGTCACTGCCCTGGCACCACAGTTGAGAAAGAATGTTAAGCTGGAGAGAACCTGGAGGAAGGCAGCCAGGGTGGGAAAGGACTGTTCTGGTACTCCAAAACAACGAGCATTGATTAGGCAACTACTGTGCTCCAGGTGCTATGCTAAGTCCTGCAAGCACCAAGAAGGGCAGAATCCTAGGCCCAACCCTCCAGGAGACAACATGCAAGCAGTTCTGGACAGGACCAGTTAGAGACCATCAATAGAGGGGGCGCCCAGCATGAGGGGGACCGGGAAAGGAAGGACCACCTAGACTTGGCACCTTCATCTCTGGAACTGGACCAAACGGGGCCGTCGTTACGGCACCATGCCCTCCCCTTCCCCCTGGCCTTCAGATGAGTCTCATTTGACCGTCCCAGTTTGGGGTCATTTGTCAGCAAGTTTTGGTGGCATGCTGTTGCTGGGCTCCAGGGGGGCTGTGTGTTCTGTAGGGACACAGGAGGAAGATTCTTTGCCAGGTATGGTCCGGAGGGAGTGAAGGACATCCAGACCTCAGAACTGCATGACTTCTCATGCATTTGGGATGAGAGGGCTTTAACCATCTGGCTCTGGACCCCCAGAGGGGCTGTGCTGGTCTGGGCCCATGCCATCCTTCTCACAGCTCTGGCTTTCCTTGGCCCAGGATGCTGGAGGATGTAAAGGAGGCACCATCAAGTGCATTCACAGGGTATCTGGGTCTTGGGAGGTTGCTGGAAGCGATGACTTCTTGTCTGTCTTCGTGGCTTCAGGAGGAGTGTTCCTGTTTCGGTCCCTGAGCAAGATGTGGAGGAGGCTCCTGTCCCAGACCTCTTGGGGAGCATCCTGTCTGGGCAGAATCTCTTAATGATGAGCGGCTCTGATGTGGTCATCAATCGAGATGGTTCCCTCACAGCCCGGAAGGCAGGTAAGGAAGGCCTGTCAGTTTGAGCTAGAAACTGGCCTGGGGGTGGTCGTGGCTGCCTTGTGCAGCCAGGCCTGGGCCAGGGACTTTCTGAAGGCAGCAACTGTCACTGACAAACAGCATTGAGACAGTTGTCAGGGGGTGGAGTAGTATTGCAGGTCTGCTCTCAGAGGATGAACGTGGGACTTCTGCCTGGTGAAGGGCGTCCAGTCTGGGCACGAGTGCTCAGAGTTGAGAATGAACATGACAAAACGAATTCCTAAATGTTGACAAGCAAGTGGCCAATGGCCCCCTTTGCATCTTCTCTTTTTCAGCCCCGATTTCCTTGCAGAGAAGCTCAACTGCTAAGTCCCAGGAAGATAGAGAGGGCAGGAGCAGGGGTAGTGTTCAGCCCAGGACCTTGCAGTCAGGGACCTCAGCCACCCGCCTCAGTGCCGATGTTTCTGAGCATTTGGGCTTGAACTCGTATGGGGGGGCTGCCACCAGCATACTCTCTACTTCTTCCTCTTCCTGCCTCGGGGGATTGGAGAAGTCTGTGAGCCCTTCCTCAAGTGTGCCCAGAAGGGCAGCTGTGAACTTAGAATATCCAATGACCCCTCGCCCAGTTCAGACACAGAACTTGGCAAGTAGGAACAAACTGGGTTTAAAACCAAATGTGACACCTCAGCTTGATGGAGACAACAAGCGTCCTGTGTCAGTGACGTCTGAGTCCCCTAAGGTTTTGAAAAGGACAGTGATGGGACAGCCCCTCCCACCAGCTCCTAGGAGAATCGACATCTCAGAGCTTCCCAGAATACCAAAGATGAAGAGAGAAGGTAGAGGTGGCAGCGACGGCCACGTGGACTCCAAGCCCACCGGTGGCAAGGGCGCAGACATCCCCAGCTCCTGCATCAACCGGCTCACTGGCCGGGAAGGCGGTGGCCAGCCTGCCCGAGGGGGTCGCGTCGAGAACAAGCCCAGTGGCCGCGATTCCCAGGAGCCCAAGACGCACTCGGGCGGCGGCGCCAGCGGCCCAGGCTCCCACAGTAGCCTCGCTCCGTTTGGACCATCCCGAGGCAAAGGCCTGGGTTCTTCCTTTGAAAGCTTCAGAATTAACATCCCAGGGAACACGGCGCACGCCAGCAGGCTCCCGAACCCCGGCTTCTGTAACACCTTCCGGCCAGTCGACAGTAAGGTCCAGCGCAAGGAGAACCCTTCGCCCCTCTTCTCAATCAAGAAAGCCAAGCAAATCAAAAGCGAGATTTATGACCCCTTTGACCCCACAGGGTCAGATTCGAGCTCCCCCAGCAGCAGCCCTGAGAGGCTTGGGGCAGGGCTCCTGCCCTCTGAGATCACCCGCACCATCTCCGTGGACAGTCCAAAGGTCCCGGCCTTCCAGACTGTCCGCTGCGTGACCTCATACACAGTAGAGAATGTCTTTGGGTCAGGCTCGGACCCATCTGACGGGCCGTCCTCCAGCCACCCTGAGCGGATCTCCATGGGCACATCTGACCTGGAGAAGATGGAGGAGGAGGAGCCCGGAAACAGCCCCTGCGCCTCCACCGCCGTGCGGCGGCGACTGTCGGAGCGGGAGCCTTTGGAGGCGGATGGCCGTGAGCGGCGCAGCACCTTCTTTGACTCAGAGGAGCGGACCGTGACATGCGTGACCATTGAGCCGGTCTCGCCCTCGGAGGAGGAGGAGGAGGAGGAGGAGGAAGACCAACCTCTAGCCACCACCCACAGGATTGTTGAGATTCATTCCCCTTCTCGGTCGCGCTCCAACTCCAGCTCACGCAGCCGCAAGAAAGCCAAGCGGAAAAAAACATCCGCCAAGGAGCACAAGAAGACTCGGTCCCGCTCTCATTCGCATTCTCACTCGCGGGAGAGAAGCTCGCGGTCCACATCCTGGTCAGTTGAGGAGGACTACGCCAAAAAGCACCGGTTCAAGGCCAAGCCACGGAGGTCATCCAGCGACCGCTCCAGTAGCCACGACAGAGCCAAGAAGAAGAGAGCCAAGGACAAGAGCAAGGAGAAGAGGAAGGGCCCGTGGTCCCGGGACCGCCGAAAGTCCCGGTCACGCTCGGGGAGCCCTGGCAGTTCTTCTTACGAGGTCTGCGAGAGCCGCAAAAAGAGGAGGAGGAGGTCGAGCTCCCGCGGCCGGGGCCGAGAGGGCTCACGGTCCAGCAGCACTGAGAGAGCCCGGAGGCACAAGCATCGGAGACAGAAGAGCTTTGAGCGCTATGAGAAAAAGGAGAGGAGCTCCCGGCCCCGAGACAGGAGAAGCTCCCGCTCACGATCGAGGGAGAGGAGAAAATGGAGGTCGCGCTCTCCTTCGGCCTCCAGATCCAGAGAGCACAAAAGAGCCAGGTCCAGGGAGAAGCGTCCCCGCTCTCGTTCCCGATCCAGGGACAGGAAACAGCCTGGGAAAGACATGTCTCCACCGCCTGTACAGGAGAAGGAGGCCAAGGTGGCTGAGGAGAGCTCCCCGCCCAAACTGCCAGTCCTAGGCCAGGTCGATGGGCCACAGGCCCCCCCGGCTGCTGAAGAGACGATACCTGAAGCCCCAGCCCAGCCCGAGGTGCCTGAGGAGGTTGCTGCTGATGACCTCGACTATGGAGAGACTGTGGAGGCAGAGCACGTCTTTGACGACTTCTCCAGCGATGCCGTCTTCATTCAGCTTGATGATATGAGCTCCCCCCCATCCCCAGAAAGCACAGACTCCTCCCCAGAAAGGGGCCTCCTGCTTCCCCCGGCTCTGCCAGTGGCCAGTGGCCAGTGCAGTCTGAGCTTCGGGCCAGGCACTGCTGCCAAAGGTGAGCCCCCCCCAGAGCCTCCAGTGCCCTCAGAGGGCCCAGGGGAGGCTGCTCCAGAGAACCAGGTTGGAGAGATGATGATGGTGGAAGAAGAAGAGGGCCCTGTGGTCAGCGAAGAGGTCAGTGAGGCTGAGATGGAAGTCACTTCTCAAATCCCCTTGCTGAAATCTAAAGCTTTGGTGAAGAGGGTGACTTGGAACCTCCAGGAGGAAGAGGACAGCGCAGTGGGCCCAGAGCCCGAGCCAAGTAAGACCCTTCCTGGGACTAGGACTGGGGTGGGCACTGAGCTGGCCCCCTCTCTCTCCATCCACTCTGTCTCTTAGCTCTTTGTTCCTCCTTTGGTGACTTGTCATCTGTCTGTTCTCATCCTCCTCAGACTCTAGGCCCCATGTGGTACTGTGGACCCTGGCCCTGAATTTTGAGGCCCACCCCCACCAACCTCACCTCCCATCCTCACCTCCACACTCAGTGACCACTCAGATCACCACAACAAATGTCCCTCATGCTCTCACAGGAGAGCTGAGTGGCCTGAGGCGGTCATGATAGCCCTTCATCACTACCCTGGTGTAAGGAGTGGGGACCGAGGCAATTCCTGGGCTGTCAGGGCTTACTCACCCCAGTCCCTCCCTGGGAACTTGGCGCTCTTCTGATTGCCTTTGCTTCACCCGGTACCCCACAGCTAGGAAGCGTCCGGGGCAGGGCTTCGCTTGAGTTTCCCAGACTCTAGGACCTGGCTTCTTTACTCTCTAGGGGCACCATTCTACAAGCTGCCAAGATCCCTGGAAGGGGCCTGGAAAGCTGAGGATTCGAACCCCAGCCTAAATCAGGTGCAGTCCCGTGAGCCTCCTCCCACCAATTACATGGTCGCTGAGCCCATGTTTCCTGACCTAGATTGCTCTCAGGTTGGTGTCCACTCTGGGGAAGGGCTGCGGGCAGCATCCCACTCCATCCTCCAGGGCCGCCCATCTCATGTACTGCGCATTCCACCCCACGAGCGGCACTCATCTCATCGTCAGCATGCTGGGCATAGCCAGGAGCTCAGCTCCTCTGGGATCTGGGAGGTGCTGGGCCGAGTGGGGGGGGCACTCGTCAGGCCAGCTGAGAACGCGTGTTCTGACTGGCAGAGGGGTGGGGGGGTGTCTGTGCAGGTTTACAGTCCCAACATGCCTCTGACCCCGACTCTGCCCCCAAGCGTGCCGCCTTATGCCCCGGTCAGCCAGCCCACCGTGCAGTTTATCATGCAGGGCAGCCTGCCCCTCGCGGGCTGCGGGGCAGGACAGAGCCTGACCCCGGAGCCAGCCACACTGGCCGCAGCCTCTGAGCCAGGCAGCCAGGCACTGGCCACAGGCGACTCGGACGAGAAGACACCCAAGCCAGCGGCCGAGAAGACAAAAAACGAAGAGGTGAGTCTGGGGGTTGGGCAGGGCTGACTGGGCAAGGCCAGGGAGGGCCCCCCTCGCCCACTGTGCCCATGGTCTGTGTCCTCCCCCAGTACATGAAGAAGTTGCACGTGCAGGAGCGGGCCGTGGAGGAGGTGAAGCTGGCCATCAAACCTTTCTACCAGAAGCGCGAGATCACCAAGGACGAATACAAGGATATTCTTCGCAAAGCTGTGCAAAAGGTGATGGGGGGAGGAGGGCAGCCCGAGGGGCAGGGTGCACGGGCAGGCTGGGCTGAGCTAACCACCAGCCCTGGGCTGGTTCCCCCCAGATATGTCACAGCAAAAGCGGGGAGATCAACCCCATGAAGGTGGCGAACCTAGTCAAGGCCTACGTGGAGAAATACAAACATATGAGGAAACACAAGAAGATGGCAGAGCCTGAAGAGGAGCCCCACGAAGCGGAGAGCTGAGGCTGCCACAGCACTCAGGCACCACCCTGCCCCAAGCGCGGCGGGCACATGCAGTGACCAACATTAAACTCTGGGCTCATGAAAGCACCGCCGTCTGCAGGGTTTCCTTTGGTCTGGGCCCCTGTCTTGGTCTCAGTGTCAAAGGGGACAGCTTTTTTTTAATATATATATACATATATATATATATATATATATATATATACAGTAACTATATATTCTATAGACACTCTGTTTTCATTGTGTTCTAATTTATCAAAACATGGATTGTCTTTAGAAACCTGAATCGATTTAATACTTGAAATGTGCAGCCTTGAGCCGGTCCATGCAGAGTCAGGAAGGGCGGGGTCACCCTCCCACCCCCCCACCCAGTCCCACTCAGGCCCTGTAGTAGTTGTCTTCTTGTTCTAATTACGTTTCCTGTCGGTGAATCAGGGCCGCCTTTCCCAAGGGAAAAGCAGGGGTAACGGGGGTGGGGGGGTGGGGAAGGCCCCTCCTAGAGCGCCACGTGGGCCGCTTGTGCGGCTAATGTCTGTTGAGAACATTTTGTATTTTTCAAGTAGAGTTTGGTGGCTTTAAAGCGTTTGGACTGTTCTGTCTTCCTTCTTGTGGAGGAGGGGGGAGGCAGCGGCCCAGCAGCAGACTCGGGCAAGGTCACTGGGACTTCTGACCACACCCCCTCGCCTGGGCAGCCTCTCCGGCTGTCCTTGGGCTTTGGGCCTCTCGGTTGCAGCAGTGGCTACCCAGGCCTAAGCCACAACCTCCAGACCATTAGCCACAGAGCCCCTCTGTGCACAGCCAAGAGTGGTGGGAAATCAAGGGGCCAGAGACATCTTTGAGCGAACGATATCTGTCATGATTGACACAGGGATGAGGTGTGGAGAGATTGGAAGTGGAGGTGGGGGCAGAGTGGGAGGGTACAGCTCATTCCTGGCGCACCTACTTAGTTGCCGCCATGTAAAGCAAACCGTGGCCTACCCTCGGAGAGCCTGTGAGAGTGCAGACTATACAGAGCAGCAAGGCCATGGGGGCCCCCGGAGAAGGGGAGGAACATGCCACAACTGGGAAGGTGGAACCAAGCCAGATTTTTTATTTTATCCAAGAGGCAATAGGAAGCCACTGATGACTTTTGGCCAAGAAGTCAGGTGGCCAGACATGTGCTTGAACAGGAAGGAGAGGGAAGCTGGACTGGCCATCCCAAAGACTGACCCACAGCTCCAGGCTTGCTTTGGGGCTCCTGGAGACCAGACAGGGCCTGGATGTACCATTTCCCTGTAGCTTTTTTCCCCCAGGCAGAGGGGTTGTTTTGTCCAGAGGGCAGTGGGTCTAAGCAGGGTAGTCTGTCTCCATGAGAAAGTTTTCCAGCACTTCATAGAGGCTGAGGCTGTTGGAGACCTGCAGGCTGAGGCCACCGCTGTCTAGAGAGGACACACCTTCGTGCCTTTGGACGGCCTCATGGCAGAGCTGGCAGATTCGGGGCACTACCTGGGGGTAGAATGGAGGGGAGATGAGGAGCCACGTGTCCACTGGGGTGTTCTCACAACCCATGCCTGGGGGCTGCTGCTTCTTGCTCACTGGCTCTTCTCAATTGTTCTGTGGCCCGGGGAGGTTCTGAGTTGTGGGCCTAATACATGAGCTGGGCGTGTGTCCTCCTTACCTTCACCAGAATGAGGTTCTTCTCCATGGGCCTCCTGGAGAGCGTCTGCCCAAAGCCCAGGTAGATGGTGTAGTCTGGAGAGGTGCGTCTCCTCTGGTCCCTGTACTCGGCCAGTTCTAGAAGGAATAGGTTTTGAGCCAGGACAGCCCTCCCTGCTGGGCTCAGGAGGGAGGACACCAAAGGAAGAGGGAGACCGGGCACCCGAGCTAGGGGTGGGCAGAGAGGTGGGCCCGCAGGGCTGGGCACCCGGGCTAGGGGTGGATGGAGAGGTGGACACGCAGGGGCTGGGCACTGACCCTTGCGGAAGACAGAGAAGTCAAAGATGGGCCTGGCCTCGTTCCGAGGGAGCAGGCGGGGTAGGGGCGGGGTTCCCGCAGATGACAGGAGGCTGCTCCGCTCCCAGTACACTTTACATTTGCCCATTCTCTTGGCCCAGAGGCTCTGGTCCCAAAATTGCAGCTGCAGCCCTGGTCCTATGTGTTCCATCAACTGCTCGGTATAGTGCACCTGCTTCTGGTCTGCCAACTTCAGGGCTGCTGGGCTGGGGAAAGCCACAAGCTGGTGGTCCTGGGAGACCCCTGCCACCAGGCCAGGGCTGCTGGCCACAAATAGGCAGCAGGTCTGGACCACAGCCACCTGCCTCACTATCTGACCCTTGTAGAGGATGGTCACGTCTAAGCCAGTAGGGAGGGAGCCTGGGGAGGGATGAAGGAAACCCAAGTGAGATCTGCGTCCTAAGCACCACCTCCCAAACCCAAACTCCTTACTCACTGCTCAGGGGGAGCTGGGGGGCCGGACCAGGGGAGGCTCCATCCTGAAGGTGGTCAGCTTCACTGAGACAGACAGCAGGCTTTTCCCCTGGGAGGCAGGAATGGTCCTGGCTGAGGCCCCCTAATTGGGAGAGGGAGGGGCAGGAGGGGGTCCAGGGCAATCTGATTATGTTCCTTCCCATGTCCCCGTGTGCCCCCCACATTCCAGGCTTCCTGGATCTTACCTGGGTCTCTGAGAGATGGCAGGGGCCCTGCTTGAGCCTCCCAGGGTTCACTGGGGAGGGTCTCTGTCCACCGCGAGTATGGACCCTCAGCCTCTCTCCAGAGCTCTGGATCAATGTCTGGTGGGGGGAGGTATCAGGTCACCTCCCTGCTTGTCCTGGCGGAAGTATGGCCACCCTCCTCTCTCAGGCCCCTGACACTACTCAGCCTGCTCCATTATCCATTCACTCCTCAGCTTCTTTGACAGGATTGCCCTCTTGGGCCCTCCTGATGCTTTGTCCTGAGTGGGCCCATCCGGGTCCCTGCCCTGCGTGGACCTGGCTGTGTCTCTGTCTGGGTCTGTCTTGTTTCTCTGCAGCTCCTTTGGGTTCAATCATACTGATGACTCCCAGCCCACCTCTGGCATGGTCTCTGTTACCAACTCCCTTCTGAGGAGCCAGAGGACCTGAGTTCAAATGCTACCTCTGCCTCTTCCCAGCTGGGGGGCTGAGAACAAACCCCTCCTTCCTCCTCAGACCCCCAGGGTCATCCTCATCCCATGAATTCAGCCCCCATTGGACCCCTTATCCCCACCCCATCTCAAGCCTTCATCCCCTCTCCAGAAGCATGTCAGTGGGCTTTGCCTCCCATCACTCTCACACTCAACAAATCCTGGGGCTCCCTGGTATCTGCATGCTCCGCCACAATTTCCACTTGCCACCCCAGGCCCTGGAACATGCATCAGTCTTTGGGGTCCAGCTTATGCACCACCTTCCTACAGAGCCGCTCCCGCTGACTTCCCTGCAACACCGGGGCTGCCCCATAACCATGACCTCTCTGAGGGCAGGGGCAGGTTGCCCCCTCCTCCCCTGCCCCCTGCTCCTCCCCTCATTGGGCAGAACCTCACCTTGGATATATTCAGTGGCCTCTTCCAGGCCCTCCAGCTCACTCTCCTCCAGGACCAGTTGGAGGAGGTCAGGACCAGAAACGTCTGGGGTTCAAGAGGCCACAGCTCAGGGACCAGGGCCAGGACTCAGAAGCCTCAGCCCCACTCCCCCCACCCCATTCCTAGCCCCTCACCAGTAGCCTGTCCATCCAGGGAGAGGACCTGGAGCCCAGCCTGCAGCTGCAAGGAGACATCGTCAGCCACGAGGTGCCAGCAGATGAGGGCAGTGGGGGAGACAAGGACATGGGACAGGGGAGAGGTCAGGGACCAAGACACTGCCCAGGAGTTGGGCACCCTTCCTCAAGTCTCCAGGATCCTCCCCCATGCTGTCAGCATCTCCTGGCTGGGGTAGGGGCAGGGCAGGAAGGAAGAGGGGCTGTTCAGCCTTGACTTCTGCAAACCTTTGTCATTGTGCCGTCACCCCCGAATCCTAAGGGACTGATGCCTATCAGCTGCTCCTCCCCAGCAGTCCCATCGACTTCTGGAGAGAGTGAGAGGATTGAGTGAGCCACTGACGGCCCCTTCCTGGAATGGCCTTCAGGGTTCTGCTGGGAACTCCCTGCTTACCTGACTCCTTGGGCCAGGGCTGGCTGAGCCTGAACACCTTGTGCGGGTCCTGCTCATCCGAAGACCTGTCATCCACCAGCGTGAACAGCTGGGTGCTCTTCAGGGCACACCGGAAGTTGGTCTTCCAGTGGGTTCGCTCTGAGGCCTCTGGGGGCTGGGGACTACTGCCCTCGGGGTCAGGCTGCCACCGACCTCGGGCGATGGCCCAGGCCTGCCAGGGGCAAAGGGCAGCAACTGTGAGCAAGTGCAACCCAGCCCCCTGCACACAGGCTCTGCCCCCCCAGCCCCAGGAGTCCTACCTTGAAGATGCTCGCATCTTCTTCGCTGGTATCCTTCCTCGACAGGTGTTTCCAGGGCACCCGGAAGCGGGTGCGGGTGGCATCCAGCCAGCCCAGCCCCTGGTAGCGCCCACTGCTGACCTCCCTCAGAAGCCATTCGCCAAAGAGTACTCGCTGAGACCCCCTGCAGAGATGGGCATGCTGGGTCAAGGTGGCCATGGGGGCCAGGGGAGGAAGAGCTGAGGGCATTGGGTTCTTCTGCTGAGGGTCTAAGCAATGGACTCTCTTACCTCTTGGCATCTGAAGCCATTGTTGGTTAGAATGTGGTCTGGGGTGCGGTGGTGAGGTGGGGCCACAGGCAGGATTGGTGACTCACAGATGCCCCAAGTTCAAACTGCTCTTTCAGATTAGAATTCTTTGCACTGGGACCCTACAAAGCCGTCAAAACGGGGTAGAGGGTTGGGGGGCAGGGAGGTGAGAAAAGTGGGGACCAAGGAGGCCCAGAGAGAGGTAGGCTTTCACTACTGATGGATGAATCAGACCCCACCTAGCCTGAGTGCCCTGGTCAGACCTCGGCTGGGGGACCCTGCTGAGCTCAGGACGTGACAGTCTAAGAGGGCCATTGATAAAGTGGAGAGTCCAGAAGAGGCCAAGCAGGACAGGGAAGGGCCTGGGTTTCATGTTACATAAGGAGGGATCAGTCGAAAGGAAGCGGCATTCAGCCTGGAAAAGCAAAGACTCAGGGTATGTGCAGTATTTTAGAGAAAAAGGGATGAAAGGAGGGCAGGGTCCAGGGTAGGAAGAGCTTCTACGGAGCTGCCACAGGCAGGGCCTGTTTACATGCGTGGGTGAACCAAGGCACCCATGTCATCATGGGTGTGCGCACACACTTCACGTGGGCTATGTGGTCTGGGCATTCGGTAAACACGGTCCCACCGCCCAGTGTGTGCTCCAGAGCTCTAGACATGGACCTCTCTGCGGAGGCGGAAACGGAGGCAGCGCAGAGAGCGAAAGGCATTGGCCCCAGGGGGCCCAGCTGGCCAGGGAGCAGCAGGGACCCTTCTCCTGGGCCCCTCCCGACGCTGACTTCTGTGAGCGGATCGGTCAGGATCGAAAACAGAAAGTGAAAGCGTCGTCCGTCCGGGCTTCAGCTGGAAAGTCAGGCACCGGCCAGGCCCCTCGGCCCCATTCCGCAGGCCCGGAAAGGCTTACCTGTCCCCAGGTAGGTCTCTCTGTCGCCCCCCCCCACCCCGCCCCTTTCCCACCTCTTTTGTCTTTCAGCGCCAATCATCTCGCGCACCTTTCAATCCTTCTGGGTCAGTCTCTGTTCATGTTCCCGCCCTCCTCTCCTCCCTCTCCGTCTCCCTTCTCTCTCTGTCCTTGTCTGTCTCTCTGTCTGTCTCTCTCCTCCCTTCTCCCTTGGCCCCCAGTCTCAGTACCTGGAGGCGCTGTGGGCAGGAAAACTCAGTCTCGCAGAAGTCCAGCCTCTCTCCAGCCTTTATAGGGCTCCCCTGGGGGTGGCGCTTAGACCTCCTCAGCCGCCTAACCCTGCCGAGGAGGAGGAAGTACCCCAGGGCAGGAGAGCCCCCTTGGTTCTGGGCCCTGGCCTCCTAGAAGTCACGTGGTCCAAAGATGGAAAGGGAGGGTGAGGTCCGGAGGAGGGGGGTGGGACAGAACTCTCTGTGTCTCTTCTGCCCTGTCTCTCTCTCTCCTCTCTCTGTCTCTGTCTCCCTCCCTTCCATTCAGAGAGCTGAGAGTGAATCATAGCACGGCCACTAAGAGAGTGACCTTAGCCAAGTCCTCTTGGGCTTCATTTTCGGTATCTGGGACAAGCTTGGGCTCAATGATCTCTTCGGTTCCCATCTCACTCCTGTGGAGGTGGCGGTTGGGGCGTGCCAGGGTCGCTGTCCAGCTGCTGGATTGATCGGGAAACTTGCTTGGCTCCCGGCGCCTTTGCCACGTTCTCCAGCTCCTGCTTCTTTGTGCAGACCCTCCTCCTCCCCAGACATCCCCAAGGTGACTCCTGCATCCCCTGAGCCTTCTGGGCAACGGACGCCCTCAGGTCCTTCCCTCGCCTGGATTTTCTCCCGCTCACCAGAGCCCCTCCTTCGGTGGGCAAACCACCTTCGCCCTGGCTTTTCTGCATTATCTGTAAGTGTGGAGTTGGAAGGTTACCTCAGCCTCCTCATTTTACAGAGTCAGAAGTTGGGGTCTTCCCCAAAGCCAGCAGCAGAGCTGCTCGAGGCCAGGGCACGGTGTTAGCCAAAGGTCCTCAGACTCCAAATTCAGGCCTCTTCCCTCTGCCATGAAGCCTTCCTGCTGCCCCTTTCCCTCAAACTTGGGCTTAGTTGATCGATCGATTAACAAGCATTTCTTAAGCACCTACTAAGTTCCAGGCACTGGAATAATAGAGAAAAGAGTGGAAATGGCCCTCAGGGAGCTTGGAGTCTAACCAGGAGATGAGAACAACACCCATAAATATTCAGAAAATATGTTGGAGAAGGGAGAGAAAAAAGAAAAAATCTACATTCCAAATAAATACAAAGTGCTTTTTGGAGGCAGACCCCAAGGACCCAGGGGCAGAGGAGTGGGCATCATGGCAGGCCTCAGGTGGAAGGTGCCTTTGGAGAATGCAGGATGAGAGGGGAGAGAGAAGGCACTGCAGGTAGGCATCCGGGCTGGCCAGTGCCAAGTCACAGAGAGACAGGCCACTGTGTATAAGGCGAGGAAGGCAGCCATACCTGACAGAAGTGGGGTGTATTGGCAGTACCAGGGAAGGAGGCCTGGGGTGGTAAGGGTGGGACTGTTTGAGATATGTCCAGGGCTGAACAACTGGAGGTCAGGAGCCAGGTCTTTACCTGGGCTGTGCCTCATGCCAGGTGTGCTCTCCCTCATCTCTGCCTCCTGGCTCCCCTGGCTTCCTCCCAGACTGTCCCCAAGTTATCCTGTCAGTAGCTATTCCTCCCTAGAGTTATTTGCATGTTGTCTCCCCATCAGAAGGGGAGCTCCCCAAGGGCAGGGGCTGTCCCTGGCCTCTCCTATGCTCACCACTTGGTCAAATGATCCCATGTGCCTGGCCCAGTGCTACGCCCAAGTGTAGACAGCCTTCCCACAGGAGAGAGGGAGCGCTCACTACTGGGTTCCCAGTCCTGGATGGATGGAGTGCTGGGACTTTGGGAAGATGGGGAGACACAGGTATGTTTATAGGCTACTGTAGGGCATGAGCTGCTAGAACCTGGTAGAGTGGGTGGGGATGAGCAGCGGGAGGGGAAGGGTGGAAGCAGGTCTCTTGTGCAGGGGGAGGGCAGAGATACTGGCCGCTTCCTACCTCCCCTCATTTTACACATGCAGAAACTGAAGCAAACAGTGGAGTGACTGGCCCAAGGTCACAAAGTGGTCTGAGGCCATTCTGACTGCAAACCCGGGCCCCACCCCAGAGTTGGCTGAGCAGGATCATATTTAATCCTCACAAACACTGGGCGGGGCTGGGGGGGGTGAAGGGCTGTTGTTGACCCCGTTTTACAGTTCGAGGCAGACAGAACATTCAGTGACTTGTCCAGGGTCACACAGCTAGTAAGTGTCTGAGCCTGGATTTGAACTCTGGTCTTCTGGACTCCAGGCCCCGA
Organism: Trichosurus vulpecula; assembly: GCF_011100635.1. Taxonomy (NCBI): domain Eukaryota; kingdom Metazoa; phylum Chordata; class Mammalia; order Diprotodontia; family Phalangeridae; genus Trichosurus; species Trichosurus vulpecula. The sequence continues at coordinate 284,362,892 of NC_050578.1, read as the reverse complement.
GAGATGACTTAGCGTAGCTTTCTTGTCTGCTAGTTGGTGCTTACTAGTGGCCCCACCCCTCTGCAGATTCTCAGGTGTGCGCTAAGTCTTCCTCACTTCGGGAGTGTGAACCCTGGATCCCTGGGTCAGGAACAGTCCCTAGACTGGCCCTTCCTCCGGTTACACTTTGTCTTCTCTCCCATTCTTCCCCTTAGCCGGGGATCTACACCTGCCCCAGCCGGACCGAGCAGGCCAGTGCTCAGAGCCGCAGAGGAGCAAACTGGCCCGAGCACCCTCCCCAAGCCAAGGCCAGCTGGTGTCCTCCCCACCCGTTAGCCCCCGAAAAGAGGAACAGAAAGGGGCAGCCGGCTTTCTCAGAATCACTTCCTTCCCTCCATAGTCTGGGGATCAGATAATGTCCCGGGCTGGGAGTGGCCAATAGGCCCATGGGGCTGGGAACAGCTGGGGGTAGGGGCCGAAGGCCATGTCAGGGAGTGGGGCCTGAGGCCCAGCTCATTCAGATTTCATGATTTCAGGCCAGGTTTGGGTCCAGTGGGAGCTGGGGCAGGCAGGGGACCTGGGACCAAGGTGGGCCGGACCAGGCTGCACCATGTCCAAGCTGACCACGGGCAGCCGGGGAGGAGCCTGCCTGGGACTGTGATGGAGTCACTGAGGACCACTGGGCAGCTAGGCAAGTGTAAGAGGCTGGAGATTTGGGACAGGATTGGGGGCCCTGAAGTGGGGCAGGGTGGGGAAGGGGGGAACCCTGGGAAGAGGATGTGGCCCCTGGGTTTATAGGAAGCTGCCCCTGAAGGCAGAGAAACTGAAACCCAGGTGGGGCTGCCAGAACTCAGAGGCACCTTCAGCTCAGCACTTTTTAATTTGGGGCCCAGAGACCCAACAAGTCCGGGCCATGGCCAGAGCCAGACCTAGGAATGCACAGGCATGAGGGGCCCAGAGCAGGGTGGGGGAGCAGCTTGGTCTGCATCACTCCCCCGACTCCCTCATGTCCAAGCCGTGGAAGGGGAGTGGCACACCATGAGGGAGGCCCAGAGACCTCAGCTGGGACTCGGCCCCATTAGGGTGGGCTGTTGGCCTCGGGGGCTGGTTCGTCCTCAGCCGAGGTTGGCTGTATCTGCATTTCCCTGTCCCCACTCTTATTTGCTTCTACATTGCTCTGGTCAACCTTGGACTCCTCCCTGGGCTCTTCCTCGGATGCCACTACAGGCTCCTCAGACTCTTCCTCAGGTGCCACCACAGGCTCCTTGGGGTCCTCCTCGGGCTCCTCCTCAGGCTCCTCAGGCTCTTCCTTGGGCTCCTCCACAGGCTCCCTGGGCACCACCACGGGTGCCATGGGCTCTTCCTCAGGCATCACCATGGGCTCCTCAGGCTCTTCCTCGGGCACTACCATGGGCTCCTTGGGTGGCTCCTTGGGCGGCTCCTTGGGCACCACCGAGAGCAACTGGGGCTCTACAGATGCCATCAGGAGTTCCTCAGGCTCCTCAGACACCACCAGGACCATATCGAGCTCCTCAGGCTCCTCAGGCTCCTCTGGCACCACCATGGGCTCCTCGGCCACTGGGCTGTTGATGACCACCACATCTGCCTGGGCACCAATGTCCTCCCCAAACCACACAGCTTTGTACCCTCCATCCTCTGACTTCCGCTCCTTGGTCAAGATAGACCTCATAGGCCCCTCTTTACTGGTTCCGAGGCTCCCCTCATCTCTGGCCTCCCCCTTCTCCTCCTCGGCCTCTCCAACCACAGGGCTGGGTGTCTCGACCTCAGGTGGCGGGTCTGGGCCACTGCTGGGCCCCCCTGGGGAGTCATCCTTGAGGGGCTGAGGTCCAAGCCCCAGCTCTGGGCTAGGGCTGGCCAAGGCCGCCCAGTGGCCTGACTCCTGGGCTTGGAATGTTTTGTTGTCATACCCTGAGTCCTGTAAGTCGATCTATGGGAGGAGAGATGCAAATAGTGAGGTGCCAAGGTGTCAGCCCCCAAAACCTCCCCCATTCCCTTCCTTCAAGGCTCTGTCTCCCAGCACCTTGTTGGTGTCTCTCTCTCTAGCCTCACCTGTCAGCTTTTATGTCTATTTCACTGATTCTTCTTTCCTATGTAGGCCTGGAGTCAGGAAGACCTGAGTTCAAATCCCACCTCAGACACTTCCTAGATGTTGCCCCTGAGCAAGCTGACTTCCCCTTTGCCTGCCTCAGTTGCTCTATCTCTAAAATGGGGATAATATCAGCACCTCCTTCCCAGGGTTGCTGGAAGAATCCAAGGAGATAACAGCTGTGGAGCGCTTTCTCTCTCCGCTGTCTCTCCTCTCACTTGATTCTGTCTAGATGTCTTGTGCCTCTGCGTCACCTACATCTTTATCCCTTCCAGAGAAAAGTTCTTGCCTGTCTCCATCTCTTGTCTCTGGATCCCTCCTGTGTGTCTCTGGGCCTCATCTCTTCTTCTGATCTCTGCTCTCTCCCCTCCTTCTCTCTGTCTCTCTTGTCTCTGTCTGTCCCAGTCTCTGTGCTCTCCCCTCCCAATCCCTCCCCTCCCTCTCTGTCTCTCCTGATCTCTCTATCCTCTTCCCTCCCTCTCTCTCTGTCTCTCTTGTCTCTGCCTCTCCCAATCTCTCTATCCTCTCCCCTCCCTCTCTCTGTCTCTCTTGTCTCTGTCTCTTTTGATCTCTCTATCCTCTCCTCTCTCTCTCTTGTTTCTGTCTCTCCTGATCTCTCTATCCTCTCCTCTCTCTCTCTTGTTTCTGCCTCTCCCAATCTCTCTATCCTCTTCCCTCCCTCTCTCTGTCTCTCTTGTCTCTGCCTCTCCCAATCTCTCTATCCTCTCCCCTCCCTCTCTCTGTCTCTCTTGTCTCTGCCTCTCCCAATCTCTCTACCCTCTTCCCTCCCTCTCTCTCTGTCTCTCTTGTTTCTGTCTCTCCCAATCTCTCTATCCTCTCCTCTCCCTCTCTCTGTCTCTCTTGATCTCTCTATCCTCTCCTCTCTCTCTCTTGTTTCTGTCTCTCCCAATCTCTCTATCCTCTTCCCTCCCTCTCTCTGTCTCTCTTGTCTCTGTCTCTCCTGATCTCTCTCTCCTCTCCTCTCTCTTGTTTCTGCCTCTCCCAATCTCTCTATCCTCTTCCCTCCCTTTCTCTCTGTCTCTCTTGTCTCTGCCTCTCCCAATCTCTCTATCCTCTTCCCTCCCTCTCTCTCTGTCTCTGTCTCTCTTGATCTCTCTATCCTCTTCCCTCCCTCTCTCTCTGTCTCTCTTGTCTCTGCCTCTCCCAATCTCTCTATCCTCTCCCCTCCCTCTCTCTGTCTCTCTTGTCTCTGCCTCTCCCAATCTCTCTATCCTCTCCTCTCCCTCTCTCTTACCTCTGAATCCCTGCTGTCTGTCTCCCACCCCACCCCCCCCACTCCCACCCCTGCATCTCTGTTCCTGAGCGGGCCTCACCCCATGCTTGCTGCTGAGACCACACTTCTGGCACCTATCGTGCTTATAGATGAAGACTCCCAGCAGGACCAGGGACAGGAAGAGCAGGGCTCCCAGCACCCCTCCCAGGATGGCCATCTCATTCACTGTGGACCTCTGCTGCTCCTGGCCTCCTGGGGAGCCACCTGGCAGAGACAGCAGCCAGCCTCCAGCCTTCTCTAGGGGCTGGGAGCCCCTCATCTGGCCCCAGCTGGAGAGCCTAGGGTCATATGGGGGGATGGCAGGTCCCTGCCCAGCCCCCTCCCCCCACCCACTGGCCAGAGACATCTGGAGCCAGGTATGCCCTCCCCACAGGGCGGGGCCAGCCCAGGACTTTAGGCCCAGTCTGGCCTGTGTCACATAGTGTCATAAACCACCTAGGAGAGGGAGGACAGGGGAGGGCAGGGGAGCAACCAAGGTGTCAGGGCGTATCCCCAGGGGGCAGCTCGGCTGGCCACCTAACCAGATAAGAGATCTCGTCCTCTGGCTATGAGGGGTAGCTCTGCACCAGGTTGCAGGGAGGGAACCTGGGGGGATGGCACTGATGAAGGGGGGCACCACCTGTGGGCCTGGAGGGTGCAGTGGGCCCTGGAGAGGTTGTTGATGAGACACTTGGCTCTGAAGATAGTCCACCAGGTGCTGCGGATGTTTCTCCTATGATCCCCCCTGGTGCTCCAGTCTGGGAGTCCCCAGAGGGGCCAGGGCTTGGGGGATCTGGGGGTCCCTGGGTAGGGGGCGTGGTCGCGGGTTTCACGGTGGTGCCTGAGTGTGGGGGGACCAGGGTGGGAGCAGGGCCAGGGCCGGGGGGCCCCTGGGTAGTGGGCGTGGTCGCGGGTTTCACGGTGGTGCCTGAGTGTGGGGGGACCAGGGTGGGGGCAGGGCCAGGGCCGGGGGGCCCCTGGGTAGTGGGCGTGGTCGCGGGTTTCACGGTGGTGCCTGAGTGTGGGGGAACCAGGGTGGGAGCAGGGCCAGGGCCGGGGGGCCCCTGGGTAGTGGGCGTGGTCGCGGGTTTCACGGTGGTGCCTGAGTGTGGGGGGACCAGGGTGGGGGCAGGGCCAGGGCCGGGGGGCCCCTGGGTAGGGGGCGTGGTCGCGGGTTTCACGGTGGTGCCTGAGTGTGGGGGAACCAGGGTGGGAGCAGGGCCAGGGCCGGGGGGCCCCTGGGTAGGGGGCGTGGTCGCGGGTTTCACGGTGGTGCCTGAGTGTGGGGGAACCAGGGTGGGAGCAGGGCCAGGGCCGGGGGGCCCCTGGGTAGGGGGCGTGGTCGCGGATTTCACGGTGGTGCCTGAGTGTGGGGGGACCAGAGTGGGGGCAGGGCCAGGGCCGGGGGGCCCCTGGGTAGTGGGCGTGGTCGCGGGTTTCACGGTGGTGCCTGAGTGTGGGGGGACCAGGGTGGGGGCAGGGCCAGGGCCGGGGGGCCCCTGGGTAGTGGGCGTGGTCGCGGGTTTCACGGTGGTGCCTGAGTGTGGGGGAACCAGGGTGGAAGCAGGGCCAGGGCCGGGGGGCCCCTGGGTAGGGGGCGTGGTCGCGGGTTTCACGGTGGTGCCTGAGTGTGGGGGGACCAGAGTGGGGGCAGGGCCAGGGCCGGGGGGCCCCTGGGTAGGGGGCGTGGTCGCGGGTTTCACGGTGGTGCCTGAGTGTGGGGGAACCAGAGTGGGAGCAGGGCCAGGGCCGGGGGGCCCCTGGGTAGGGGGCGTGGTCGCGGGTTTCACGGTGGTGCCTGAGTGTGGGGGAACCAGAGTGGGAGCAGGGCCAGGGCCGGGGAGCCCCTGGGTAGGGGGCGTGGTCGCGGGTTTCACGGTGGTGCCTGAGTTGGGGAGGGTCAGGGTAGGGGAAGGGCTGGGGGACTTTGGGGAGTCCTGGATGGGAGGTCTGGTTGGGGTGCTCCTCGAGGTTGGAAAGGTCTTTGTACCCCTTCCCTGAGTCGTGGACTCTGGGGAAGACCCAGGTGATGGGGGGGCGGGGGTCCAAGGGCTGCTGGTAGCCGAGGGAAGCAGGGGCACTGAGGTCGTCCCGCCTACAGCTGGGGACGGGAGGCTCAGTGTCACCAGGGACCAAACTCCAGCCTCCACCCTAGGCTCCCATACGAGTTGATCTCGGCTCCTTGAGGTCAGGGACTGTGCTCCGATGCATCCCGCCCTCACCCCCAGGAACGCAGGGACTCTATGGGCCTGACCTTGGGGCCTGGCTTAGCTGTGCCTGCCCTGAGGGTCTGAGAGGGGGCACTACCTGGAGGGGTGGGCTTTGTGTCTTGGACAAGGATCTCAATGGTGGTGGTATCCTTCTCCGAGGTCAGCTCATCCAAGACCTCAGCCTGAGGGAGGGAGCAGGCTGGTCAGCTCTGTCCCCTGCCCTCCCCTCCCAAAGGCACTGGTCCCTGGGACGGAACCTACCTCCAGGTAAAGCACCTGCGGGGGCCCCACCGTATCATTGGTCCGAACAACCTCCCCAGACATCCTGAAGGCCGAGCTGTTGGTGATTCGGTACTGGAGGCCTGAATTGGGCACCTGCGAGACAGGATGTTGGGATGAGTGCATCCCAGTCCCCCTCCCTCATGCCCTCAGGAGACCCCCTCCAGCCCCCCCAGCTCTGTCCGCCTCCCCCCCCAGGATATCCTTCTTCCTTACACCTGCTGGGAAGTCGTCATCCTCAGCTCTGAGCCTCAGCTCCTTCTCAGGGTCTTCTGCATCTCTCACAGCGACATTGACGCCAGTGCCTGGGGGCACCCAGCCTCGGTATAGGGCCTGGGGGAATCGAGGTGGGTACAGCTGCCCAGCCACTGCCTGGATGGTGACCTGAGTCACAGAATAGCTTCCCGTGTGCACTTGCTGTTGAGCCTAGGGACAACACAGGAAACCAAGACACAGACTGAGCTCCCCACAGGGCCCTGAAAGGCCCCATCCATCGTCAGAGACAGAGGGAAACCCCAAGAGCCAGAGCATCACCCAGAATAAGGCAGGAGTGGGGACTGGGCACGATGGAGACCACAGCCATGACTTTGGGGCCCTGTGACAAAGAACCCTCATGGGGAGAAGCTAGCTTCCCCAAACTGGCTCTGGATCTCAGTCCCTGGGCCTCAAGCACTGTGAAACAGTAGTCCCCTGGAGCACACCCGTGGGGAAGGATAGGCAGTCAGTCCATCAACGTGTATTAAGTACCTACTGAGTGCCAGGAGCTGTACTAAACATTGGAGATACAAGAGGCAAAAGAGGGTCCTTCCCCTCAAGGACAATCTAATGGGGGAGACAACATGTAAATCGATACAAAGAAAGCTCCAGGTAGGATAAATTGGAAATTAACCAAGGGGAGGTCCTGGAATAGAGGGGATGGGGAAGGCTTCCTGTAGGCGGTGGTGGGGGGGAGCAGTGTGAAATGGCCAGAGAAAGTTCCCAGAGCCCAGAGATGGAGGGTCTTGTTCATGGAACAACTGGGAGGCAGAGAGGTGGGGCCTCAAAGAGTAGCGTGGGAGAGGAAGGTATAGGAAAACTGGAAAGGGAGCAGGCAAGTTATGAAGGGCTCTGAATGCCAGAAAAAAAGGTTTTATATTTCCTCCTGGAGGTATAAGAAGGCCTTAGAGTTTACTGAGTAGGGGGTGGTATTATCAGACCTGTTCTTTAGGAAAATCACTTTGGTGGCTGAATGGAGAGTGGATTAGAGCAGGGAGAGACTGAAGCAGTAAGTTATTGTAACAGTCCAGGAGTGAGGAGATAAGAGCCTGCGTCAGGGTTGGGGCAGAGTCAGAGGAGAGAAGGGGGTGTATTTGAGAGGTGCTGCGGAGGGGAAATCTGCAGGCTTTGGCCACCATATTGGATCTGGGGAGTGAGAATGAGAGGTCCAAGGATAATGCCTAGATTGGGAGCCTGAGGGACTTGGAAGAGGGTGGTGCCCTCCATACTAATACGGAAGGTTTAGGGGGAAAGAGAATGAGTTCAGTTTTGGACACTTTGAGTTTCAGATGTCTATGTCCAGTTCAAGATGTCTGCAGGGCAGTTAGAAGATTGAAGGTCAGCTGGGAAGTGGGGGCAGGAAAGATAGATTGGAGAATTCTCAGCACAGAGGTCATCATTGAATCCACGGGAGCTGATAAGGTGAAAGAGAGGCCCAGGCCAGAGCTGGAGGGATACCCACCCGGTCAGGGAGGACATAGTCTAGAGAGGGGAGTAGCACCCAGACCTGCTTCTCACCTGGACTAGCAGATTGAAGGTCTTGGGGTCAGGGACAGCTTTGGCCATGGTGATGTTGCCCGAGTCCACACCAATCTGAAATGTATCATCTGTGTTCCCTGGGGAAGATGTGAGGGGGAGGTCACCTTCAGTCAGTCATCTCTGTGCCTACCCCCTCTTCAAACCAGAGGAATGGTAGTGGTCAGGCAGTTCAGAGGGCCTGGGCTCTGATGGCAGAGGGGCGGGGGCGGATCTCACCCTCAATAATGCTGTATCCGATTGGTTCATTGATGGCAGTGTCTCCATCGATAGCGTATACAGGCCCAGGTTCGAAGGTCAGGGGTGATGTCTAGAGGAGGGTAGGAGGAGAACCAGTGGGGGTGGTATCCCTGATCCAGCTTCCCTCACACAGACTGGCTAGGAGGGAGGGCTGGTGGCTTTCTGCAGTGTCCATCTCTTGAGTCCCAAGCTGACCCTAATTGGCCTGTGCAAAGTTCCTGCAGGGAGTGAGCAGTGCCCAGAGTTTTCTGCCAAGGAGGCAGCGATGAGGCCACTGGTGGGTATATCTAGGAGGCTATGAGGGGAACTTCCTTGAGAACCTAGGCCGTATTAGGAAGAAAATTGTTATTAAATGACTAGGGCTAGGGACTGGCCCTGGGCTTCACTGGGGTTGGGAACATGCAGGAAAGGGAGGTTCTGGGCACAAGCATCTCCAAGGGGTCTGGGGTCTCCAAGGCTCTCCTCATCCTCCTCCCAGCTGCCCGCCTCTCTAGTCAGGCCAAGAACTTTGGCCATGAGCTCACAACCTCTTACTTGGGCAGGCAGAGGCTCAGAGAGGAAAGGCCCAAACCTGACTGCTGAATGTCAGACTCTGAATGCGAACAGTCTCCACCCCTAGTCACTTAATAACTCTTTTCTCTCTTAATTTGGCCCAGGTTGTCAAGGAAGTTCCTCCTGTAGCCTCCCAGACATGCCCACCAGTGGCCTCAGTCCTGCTTTCTTGGCAGGAAGGTCCTGTCACTGCTCAGTCTTTGCAGGAACTCCACCAAGCCCAGCTGGGGTCAGTTTGGAGCCCCAGAGATGGACTCTGTGGGAGTCCTTCACTGGCCCTCCGTCCTGGTCACCTGAGCATGGGTGGTTGGGAGGAGAGTGCATGTGAGGAGAGATGCCCACCACCCCTGCTCTTCTCCCTCCCCCTTCCCCAGGCATGGCCATTACCAGGACAGAACCAGTGGGCACAGCTCCTTGGTACTGTGCATGGACGCAGATTCGCCCATCAGTGTACACACAGGGTAAGAACCATGGAGGGCGCATGTCTGCAGGCATCACTTGGATTATGACTGTGGCTGTGGCGGTGTGACTAGGCTCCACTTCTGGCTCCAGAGTGTCCTGTGGCAGAGCCCCCAACCACACTTGAGTGGGATGCAGGAGGACCTGGCTGACCACCCCGTGCTGGTGTTGGGGTACTCCTTTCTGTGGTCCCCTTCAAAGCCCCTGGCCTTAGGGGATAAAGAGGCCTGTTTGGGGGCTGGGGGTCACTGGGCATAAACTGTGCCATCTTGGGTCTGCCATCTAAGTGCCCAAAGGCTTCAGGGCATAGAAAAATAGAGCTCCGAGAGCTCAAAGAGCCTGAGGAAGAGCCCCCCATTTTATAGAGGGGGAAGCCAAGGCCTAGACAGGGGCCAAGACTGCCTAGGATCACACAGCCAGGTTCCTTGGGGGTCCAGGAGGGGAAGGAACTCACCCTGGCCAGAAGGTGGAGGACCATGATTGGGTTCTTCTCGTAGTCCAGAGCCTGGACCAGCTGAAGGGCGGGGAAGTTAACTCCAGCCAGGGAGAAAACCAGGTCTGCATCCTGTTGCAGGGGTGGAGGGGGCAAGACAGTCAAGGAGCAGTCAGCTGGAGTCTAAGGCTCCCTCCCCCCCCCACCCTAGGCAAGTGGCTGAGTCATATACCTCAGCTGGAGCCTAGCACCAGGCTCTGGCTGGGAGTCGGGGGTGGGGGGGGGGGGAGAAGGGTGCTCAGGGGTGGTCTTGGAGGGGCTGGGAGAGGGTCCTCTGGGGTCCTCCTGGAGGGACTAGGAGAGGAGGAGAGTGCTCTGGGGTCCTTCTGGAGGGACTGGGAGAGGAGGAAGATGCTCTGTGTTTCTCCTGGCGGGGTTGGGGGAGGGAGAGGGTGCTCTGGGGTCCCCTGGAGGTGTTGGGAGAGGAGGAGGATGCTCTGGGGTTCTTCTGGAGGTGTTGGGGGAGGGACAGGGCCCTCTGGGGACCTCCCAGAGGGGTTGGGGGAGGGAGGAGGGTGCTCTGGGGTCCTCCTGGAGGGGCTGGGAGAGAAGAAGGGCTCTCAGGAGGAAGCCAGCTCAACTGACCGGGGGGCTCTGCCCTAAGAGACTGTAGAAAAGCGTGTCTCCATCCTCATCTGTGGCTGTCAGTTCTGTGGCTGGGATGACAGTGGTCCCCACGTTGGTGTCCTATACAGAATATGGGGAGGTTGAGCGGGAACAGCTCAGCTCCATCCCTGGTTCAAACCCCGGTCCCCACCACAATCGCCCTGTGCATCACATAGCTCACCTCGCTGACATTCCAGGCCTTGCTGGAAAAGGGAAACACGGGAGCCATATCGTTGACATTGAGGACCTCCACAATCACGGGCAGTGTGGTCACCTGGGACAAGCCAGGGGTTAGAGGTCGAGGTTATCACTCCAGCCTGACCCACTTCCCCATCCAGATGCCCCGTCCCCACACTCACCACAGTGGACCCTTCTTTGCACTCCAGGATGGCAGTCAACACACTCTGTGTCTGGGTGGGAGGAAGAAGGGAATGTGGAACTGGTCATTCCCCAAACAAGCTAGGCCCCTGGGCCATCCACACTCTGGAGTGACCGATTGAGGGGGAAGCCCTCTTCCCACCTCCCTTCCTGAAGTGGGGTGGTTCTTGAGGACCCAGGAGGGGGAGGAAAGGAGGGGAAGGGCCCAGGGGCTGGCTCCTGGCTCACCTCATAATCGGGGGCCCTGGTGAGCCACAGCTCACCATTCACAATATCGAAGATGTCCTTAGGATTGGACGAATCACCCACAACCACTGTCTGCCCCAGGGGTGCCGAGACTGTGGCTAGGGGATTCGGAGGGAGCTCATTCTCTTTCACAGAGAACAACTCCTGGTTCACAGAGCACACTGTGGTGGAGTGGGGGGGGGGGGGGAAAGGGGGGGAGGGAATTCCCACTCTGAATCAGCACTGACTTGAATTCTCCTGGAACCCCCTCCATCCCTGCCCCCAGCCTGTCTTCCCCCCCCAGCACCCTGCCCCCAGCCTCTCCATTCCAAGCCCCTCCTACACTCCAGCCTCTCCTCCCCAAACCCCTCCTCCTCCCAGCCCCCTCTTCCTAGCCTCTCCTCTCCCCCCACCTCCCTGACCCCCAGGACCCTGACTCCCTCCCCACCAGTCCTGCCTTTCGTTCAACTCTACTACCCTGGGTCTGGCTCTCAGCTCCGGGGAGAAGCAGTAGCAGCGGTAGAAGCCCCAGGGCCCACCCAGAGACCTCCATGGTGGGGGAGCAGCTCAGCCCCCACCACCCACCCCAGGAGCCTCCAAGGAAGGGGAGAAAAGATCCTTCAGCCTGGCTTGGCCCACCTGCCCTGCCCTGCCCTGCTGCTCTCCTGGCACTAAGGAACCAAGAGCGACCTTTGAGTCCAGCAAATGACGATTATTTATGGCGCCTCCAGCCAGGGCTGGGGAGGGGGGGGGGCTACTCTGACACGCCCCCACCCCCAAGGTTTCAGCCTTCCCAGCGCCCCAGAACAGGGAGCCTGGGATGCTGTCATCTGACTGGCCCCGGTCCTGGGGAGGAGTTGGGGAGCCAGAGCTGGTGTCTGGGTTGTGGGGAATCAGAAGATCCCTGCCCTTTGTCCCTACTCGCTGCACACATGAGGAAATGAAAGTGTGCCCTGGACCCACATCTCTGAGTCCAGAAGATCTGGGGGGACCTTTGTTCTTCAGGGGCCTCCTCTGGGCAGCCCATTCTTCAGGATCATCCAGCCTGTTACCCTGGGATTCAGACCATTAACTAGTTAGTGGCCTCAAGTGCTGAAAAAAGAACTTTCTCCCTTCCCTTGCTGTGCCAGCAGGGACTCGATCCTTGGGAAGGCATGAGAGCGTGAGGCCTCCCTCCATTGAGAATGACCCCGGAGGCTGTTTGTATGAAAGAGGGGGAGGGTTGGGGGCCAGGAGGGGAGGCAGGCTGCTCATTTCAGGCATGGGAGGGGGGCAATGGACATGTGCATAGGCGCTCTGGCAGTGAGGCCTTTTAAATTTTCTGATTTTTGTTATGAACTGAATCACTCAAAAACAACCAAAAACAGTAACTCACATTTCTATAGTGATTTAAAGTTTGCAAAATTGTCAACCAGCCGTTCTCAACTTCTCTGTGAAGTTTGGATTCAGTCAAAGGGCCACACTTGAGGACCTAGAGGGCCACATGTGGGGAAGTTCCCCACCCCTGGCTTAACACAATGCCAGGCACATAGTAGGCACCTGAGAAAGGCTAGCTGCCTCTTCAAGCTGTCTCTGAGGACACAAGATGTGGGACCATAGATTTCCTTTTCCCATTTTCCTTTGGTTGAATCACTGACTCCTTTTGTACTCTTGTTTCATTCACCAGCTAGAAAAACTAGAATTTTCTCAAGTGGTTCCATTGGCAGCCCCATCTGAAATGGAGGCCATGTCCCAATAGGAATGTCTGTGCTGGGGGTCAGGGTAGAGAGCCAAAGAAGTAAGTGGGAATATTTGCTGATAGCCGCTCTCCCCTTGTCTAGGAAAATGATGCAAAGGAAGTCATAGGTGCAGCTCAGTGTCACTGGAGTCCGGAAGATGTGAGTTCAAATGTTGCCTCAGAGGCTTTTTACCTATGTGACTCTGGCAAGTCACTTATCCTCAGCCTCAGTTTCCTCAACTGTAAAACAGGGATAATAATGGCACCTCCTCCCAAGGTTATTATGAGGATCAAAGGAGATAATATTTGTAAAGTACTTAGCACAGTGCCTGGTATCTTGTAGGTGCTTAATAAGTGTGTGTTTTGAAGGAGAGGGGCGGAGCCAAGACTGCGGAGAAAAGGCAGCTACTTGCCTCAAAACACCTTTAAATAGTGCCACAAAACAATTCCTGGAGCAGCAGAACCCACAAAAGGATGGGGTGAAATAATCTTTCCAGCCAAAGACAACTTAGAAAGTAGGCAGGAAAGGGGAGGGGAGAAGGCAGCTAGTTGGAGGGAGATTGCAGGGGTCTCTTTGCTAGCACTGAGGCAGATTTCTGTTGCTGTGCCCGCACTTGGCATAGGCTATTCTGGAGGACAAAGGAGATAGGATTACAACCAAAAATCACTTATCCAGCAAGTCTGAATATAATCCTTCAGGGGAAAAAAGAAGATATTCAATGAGACAGAGGACTTTCAAGCACTCTCGGTGCAAAGACCAGAGCTGAATAGAAAATTTGACTTTCAAATACAAGACTCCAGAGAAGCACAGAAAGGTTAATAGGAAAGGGAAATCATAAGGGACTTAATAAGGTTAAACTGTTTACATTCCTCCATGGAAGATGATATTTGTATCTCATAAGAACTTTCTGTTTAGTAGGGCAATTAAAAGGAGTATATGCAGAGAGCACAGGTGTGAGTTGAAAATGAAGGGATGATATCTAAAAAAATAAAATTAAGGGGTGAGAGAGAAATGTCCTGGGAGAAAGAGAAAGGGAGAAGCAGAATGGGGTAAGTTATGTCACATAAAAGAGGCAAGAAAAAGCTTTTACAGTGGAGAGGAGGAGGGGGAGTGAGGGAGAGGGAGTGAACTTTACTTTCATAAGAATTGGCTCAAAGAGGGAATAACATACACACCCAGTTGGGTATAGAAATCTATCTTATGCTACAGGAAAGTAGGAGGGGAAGGGGCTAAGAGAAGGGAGGGGGAGGGCTGATAAAAGGGAGGGTTGGGGGAGGCGGTAATCAGAAGCAAAACAGAGTGAAAGGAGAGAGAGAATAGAATAAATGAGAGGGAGAAATAGAATGGAGGGAAATACAGTTAGCAATAATAACTGTGAAAAAAACTTGAAGAAAGTTTCTCTGATAAAGGCCTCATTTCTCAAAAATATCAAGAACTGAGTCAAATTTAAAAAAGAGTCATCCCCCAACTGATAAATGACCAAAAGATATGAACAGTTTTCAGATGAAGTAATGAAAGCTATCTATAGCCATATGAAGAAATGTTCTAACTCAGCATTGATTGGAAAAAATGAAAATTAAAAATTCTGAGGTACTACCTCATACCTATTAGATTGGCTAATAGGACAGCAAAGGAGAGTGATCAATGTTGGAGTGGATATGGGAAAAGTGAAACATTAATGCATTGTTGGTGGAGTTGTAAACTGATCCAGCCATTCTGTAGAGCAATTTGGAACTATGCCCAAAGGGCTACAAAACTATGCATACTCTGGCTGGCCACAATGTTCGAATGCAAAATGTAAGCTTGCCAAAAAGACTATTTTATGGAGAACTCACACAGGGCAAGCCTTCACATGGTGGTCAGAAGAAGCAATAGAAGGACACCCTCAAGGTCTCTCTTAAGAACTTTGGAATTGATCACGGGAGACACTGGCATAAGAGACATTATTGTGCTTTCTCTAGGAATGAAGCAGAACTCAAGTAGCTCAAAAGAAATGCAAGATGCGCAAATTTAGAGAATCATCCCCAAATGTTCACATGGATTATTTGTGCCCAACCTGTGGTAGAGCACTCCAAGTTTGTATCAGTCTGACCGTCCACAGTTGGTCACACTGAAACTTGACTCTAACATAGTGGTGTCACTTTGGTCCTCTTTGAGAACGAATTAAAACAACCAACCAACCACTGCGAGATCTACATGCTGAAAGAGATAAAAAGCAAAAAGGAAAAGGACCCATGTGCACAAAAATATTTCTAGCAGCTCATTTCTGGGGCAAAAAATTGGAATCATAGGGAGGGGATATCCACCAATTGGGGAATGGCTGAACAAATTGTGGTATATGAAGGTAATGGAATACTATCGTGCTATAAGAAATGGGGAAGATATGGACTTCATACTGTATGGGACAGGATTTTTAAATAATAGGAGAGACATCCTTAGAAGAAACGAAGTAAATTTATTTCACAAACCTTGCAAGATTTGGGCACACCTCCATAATGGAGGAGGCAAGGTAAAAGGGAACCTGCCTTAATTTATACTCTTTAATGAAAAAGATCCCCACCCACCTCTATCCCTTCTCACCATTGGCTGGGAAGTGGGCTGACAGTCTAGGCGAGAAAACTACACAGAGGACCAAGGTTGATCCAGTCCATTCAGGTTTTTCCCTATCGGAACTCAACTGCCAGGGTGGCATCTGAAAGTCTAGGAGAAGAAATGGGGTGGGGGAAGAGGAGAGACCTTCCTGGAGCAGAGAACAGATAGCTCACAGGAAGTTCATTATCTTCTAACATCTGAGAGAGAGGGGGAAGGGGTGCCCACAGTTCCAGGCCCTGACCTTCCAAAATCACAAAGCCAAATCCCCAAACCTCTCCTACTCCCTTAGACATACGCTGTGAAGTCTTCACAATTATCCATCCCATTCAATACTACCCTGGAAAAACCTACACGAGATAATGCTGAGTGAGTGGAGCAGAACTAGGAGAACATTGTACACAACCATAGATACATTGATTCTGTGATGACTTAGCTCTTCTCAGCAATACAAAGTTCAAAGACAACTCCAAAGGCCTCACGAGGGAGAGAGAGATATCTACATCCAGAGAAAGAACTATGGAGACTGAATGCAGATTGAGGCAAGCTGTTTACTCTCCTTTTTTTTCTTTTGTTTTTTTTTCTCTCTTTTGTTTTTGTTTTTTTGTTTTGTTTCTTCTTTCTCATGATTCATTCCATTGGTAATAATTCTTCTTTACAACTTGACTATTATGTAAATAAGTTCAATGTGAAGTTATATGTAGAAGATATATCGGATTCCATGCTGTCTTGGGGAGGGGGCGGGGAGGGGGGAAGAAAAGCTGGAACTCAGGATCATGCAGAACTGAGTTTTGTAAAATAAAAATAAAAATCTTAATTAAATAAAAGACTTACACGAGCTCACGTAAAGTGAAATGTCCTGTGTACAAAGTCGCGGAAATATTGTAAGACGATCAGCCATGAATGACTTAGCTATTCTCACCAATACAATGATCCGAGACAACTCTGGAGGACTTATGATGAACAATGCTGTCCATCCCCAGAGAAAGACCTGGTGATGTCCGAACACAGATTGAAGCAGACTTTTTTTTTACTCTTTTTCTTGAAGTGGGTTTTTTGTCTTGTTTTCTTTCACAGCATGACTAATACGGAAATGTTTTGCATGACTAAAGAAAAAAAAGGAAATCCATGTTTCCCTCCTTCCTTGTTTTATAATGCATGTACCCAATTAATACAACTTTTCCCCAGTTCTGAAGGCCAAAGCATGTCTTGCCCCACACTAGCTTCCCTCTGATAGCTCCCCTCACCCATCCTTCTGACCCATTAGAGCTCGGAACCACCAGGTACTGTTGATGTACTGTTTTTCCTGTCTCTAGCTTACCTGTTGTCTCTTCATTAGACTGGGAACCCCTGAAAGGCAGGAATTGTCTTTTGCCTTCTTTGTATCCCCAGCACTTGGCACCGTGCCTGGCGCCTTGTGGGTGCTTAATAAATGCTTGTTGACTGACAGATTGACTGCTAGTTTGGGGAAACCTATGGATCCCTTTGATTTTAAATAAGAAAAGGAAAGTGCATAGGATTACAACGGCAACCAGTTATACGGAAACACAGTTATCAAAATATTTTTAAGAGATAACACTTTAAAAAAATGAGATGTTCGTAAAGTGGCTTTCAAATCTTAAAGCGCTATATAAATGCGCGCTGTAATGGAAACAAAAACAGAAAACAAGCCGGTCACCAGAGTTCCAGCAGGTGGCGCCCTTGTCCAGTCACTCCTTCTGGAATTCTCTCCTGAGGCGTAGCGCAAGGCTGCCAGCCACCAGGCTTTCGGTGAGAGGACCCGGGAGTGCCCTCCTCCAGTGGCCACTCACTTTCTCTAACTCCTTTGATCCTCATCCGTCTCCAGAAAGAGTCAAATCTGCTGCTGTTTTGGTGGACATCTGGCCCTCCAGTTCAGGTGCAGAGATGGCGTCTTCCCTTCCTGAGCTGGGAAGAAATACCACTCCCAAGGTCCTTCAGTGATAAACGAGCTGGGAATGAAGGAGTTGAATAAGCAGACAGATCATGGTCTAGGAATACCATGGAATAATGTTGTGTCATGAGAAATAAATGGAGAAGCCCGGAAAGAAAGACTTCTATGAACGGACACAGAGTGAAATGAACAGAACCCGGAGGACAGTTTCTGCGCTAAGAATGACCTTGTAGAAAAAAACGACTTTGCAAGACTTCCGAAATCTGATCAATGCAATGACCGGGACCACAAGCCAGAAGGCCTGGGACGGAACATGGTGCCCCTGCTCTGGCTGAGGGGGCATAGGATCGTTTTAGACAGGACAAGTGGGTAGATTCATTCTGCTCGACTAAGCCTATTTGTCACAGGGATTGTATTTATCTTCTTTTCATCGGAAGGGGAGCAGGGAAGAAAGCTAGGGATAGGGTTAAAAGGAAGCATTGAAGAGAACGGAAGAGAGGTCGAAAGGAAAGGGGAGCAGGACTGATTTTAAAGTAATTTGTTGAATTTATTATGTCATAAAAACAAGCTGAATGTGTGCAATATTGATTTGTGGTCTCGCTTGGAATTAATCTTTTTTGTTCTGTTTTGAATATAGAAACTTTCATTTTGGGAAGGTTTGGTAAGTTTAAAATTTTGAAAATCTGCAGCCCGGGCCCTGACATCAAAAAGACCTCGGATAGCCCCTTCGCTGTGGGGGGCTGCGGATCCACACGCCTCAAGCTTGTTCATGGTCGGATGACACCCAGTGAAAGGGAACAATCATAGCAAGAGTCCCTCCCCCTCAGGGATACAAATTGGTTTGCAATCCTGGCTGAATGCCAGCTCTTTTTCAATCGTAAAGCTATTGATACATAATCTAATGGAGTTGACCGCCTTGGGGAAGAATTAAATCAGCTAGAATTTAGCAGGAATCGATGTAAAAGCCATTTGGATCCAAAAAATTACCTTCCTAAGTCCAAGGTGGAGGAGGTGTGCCTAGGTAGTAATTTGCCTAAAAATTACCTGAGAATTATGGCGGAGACTGCAAGATTATGATGAATCAACAGTGGCAAGGCAACCTCCAAAGTGAATGCCATCTCAGACCCTCTAGTGTCCAGAATGGGGGGCAGGGGGAAGAGTCCCTGCATACTTGGCCCTGGGAAAGCCACAGCCAGACTTGGCAGCCCCTGAGGCAAAGTCAGTAGTATGTGTCTGACATGTGACTACACACGGTTGAACTTGCACTACACTTTGCAAGACTGGAAGCAGAGGTAACAGGAATCTGGGTGTCAAGGGGCAGGGTTAGGGGGCAGACGAACCAGCTACTGAACTTGTGGGGTGGGAGGATAGTGGCTTGGAGGTCACAGGTCTGGCCAGCACAGAGTGAACAGAAGATGTCAAACGGTGGCCTGGGGGAAGGTGCAGCCAGTTTGGGGGCAGGGACATAGGCATGTGGGCATTTCTGGAAATTTCAGGCCATTGGCTCAGAGCTATTTTACAAGAATCCGAAACTCAGAAAAGGCAAGAGAGTTTGTCCCAGGCCACACAAGAGATCACTGGAGAGGACAGGACTTCACCAGGAAGCCAACAGAAGAATGTTCCCCGAGGGGGCATGTGGGAAGGGAAGATAGAAGGTGCCAATGATGAAGGCAGTAGTTCCTGAGGAGGGGGATGGGCATTCTGGGATTCCCTGTGGTATGGCCCCCAGCTCCTACGGGAGTGAGAAGAACATCCTGGGAGGAGAGAAGCCTGGCAGCAGAGGAACCTGGGTGGGGAGGAAGGTTGGAGGGTGTCTGCCTGTTGGAGCAGAGGAATTACTCCCTAGGAATGTCAGTGTCTGGGACCCAGGGGATGTGGATGGGAAGGCCAGAGCTGGTGACATGGGTGGGAGGGAGGGGGGCAGAACCAGGAAGTGGGAAGCAACCCCAGGGAAAAGGACTGGAACCCTGCTGGAATCCTGAAGCCCAAGCTTAACCACCCTAATCCCCCTGCTTGAGACCAGTCCCCAAGATTAAGACAATGAAATGGAAACTGAGCTATGAATGCCCCTCCTCCTGCCATGTATTCATCATGTATGTGTTAATATTTGTGCATATCATCTCCTCTGATAGGAGGTGAGCCCTTGCAGAGCAGGCCTGTTCTGTACTCTCTCATCTGCATCCCCAGGGCCTGGCAGAAAATAGTCCCCTAAGAAACACTTGTTAACAAACCAACAGACAAGGCTGGGGCTTGGCTTTGGGGCCTCCAATGGGCACCAATGAAAGGAACAGAGCCTGGGAGGTGGGAGACAGGCTGCCCTGTGGAGGAGGTGGGAACTTAGTCTGCTTGACTGCAGAGGTCAAACCAGGAGCCAAGGGGCTGGGGGTGGGGGGAGGCCATTGCAGGGGCAGGCACCAGCCCCAGATAAGGAGAAGCTTTCCAGGCCTCAGTAAGCAGGAGCAAGGAGAAGAGGGGCAGTTGGAGTTCCTGAGTGTCCTTCTAGCTCTCCTGCCCCTGTGGGCTGGTCTCCTCGAGAAGACTGACTGGGGGATGTGAGGAGAGGGTACTGACCTGCAAAGTGGTTGTGGCCCTGCTCAGCCCAGAAGGTGTTAGGGAGTTCTTGGGAACTGACACATCCTCAGTGGCTGTGTCTACTAGCAGGGAGAATGGGAGAGGCCCCGCTTTTGGTCCCTACCCCCCAGCAAGTGACCCCTTAGGGAGAGGGAGGGATTTCAGGCAAGGAAGGGGATTTGCCACATCTTTGCTGTGGTCCAGTACAGTGAGGGGCCCAGCAGAGGACCGATGGGTCCAGCCAGCTCAGTCCTTGGGAGGCAGCCTCCTCCTCCCCAATCCCTTTAGCAACTCAAAAAAAGGCACCTCCAAGTGGTCTGGTCCAGCCCATAGCCAAGAAAGCATCCATCGGCCATGGGCCTTGGCTTAAAGACCTCCAGAAAAGGGGAGCCCATTTTCCCAGACATATCAAGCCTATATCAGTCTCTTTGCCCTTTCCCTATGCTGCTCCTGAGTCTGCCTTCCAGGACCAAACAGAATTAGAGTCATCTTTCCTGCATGGGACAGCCCTTGGGGTTCTTGGAGATATCTCTCAGGTGATGATGAAAGGAACACGAGCAGAAGAAACCCCTTGAGGCTTCTCCAGACCAAAGGGCCCCAGTCCCTTCAACCAGCCTCCTTACATTGTCCCTTGTGCCTCAGTTTCCCTGTCCCATTCTCAGCGATAGGAATTGACCTCAAAGGGTGTGGCAGCGCCTGGAGTATAAAAATGCGTGTTTGCAAGCCCTGTTCTGCTCCTCGGAGCTACTTCCCTCTAATGGCCCTCCCGCCCCGTCCCGTACCCCCAGGTCACACTAGCCCGGCTGTCTGTGCATCAGATGCTTCTTTATTATTGAATCATAGACGCCAATTTCTTTGGCTCTGAGTCCCCTCCCACACAAAGGCTCCTTTCCTTTCAGGCTCAGCCTCTGGCCAAGGAATAGCTTCGAGAAGCAAGGGACAGGCACTCCTGGTGGATGTTCCTCGAAGGACTGCACTGTGAAGACGTAACAAGAGGAGCTCGTGAGACGGCGTAGGAGACTGAGACCCATCCGCCGAGAAACCTTCCGGAAGGACAGGACAGGATGATCTTGGGGCGGAACGAAGAGGAGGGGAGGTAGGAACCCCCACTGCGCTCCAGTGGAAAAGCGGGGCGGGGGGTCATTTACCCATCCTGTGCGAGGAACAGAGGCAGCCACTTCAGGCAAAGTGAATCCTCCCAGGAGGGAACTGGGGGCCCATTTTTCCCCGTGGAGCTCCTTCCAGTGGCCTTTTCTGGGGCTCTGACTGACCTTCCAGGCCATAAAAGAAAAAGAGAAAGGTAGAAAAAAGTCACAGTCTTGTAGATGTCTGGAAGTGTTAGGAATTGGGTGGGGCTAGTGAGAGAGTGAGTGAGTGTGTGTGTGTGTGTGTGTGTGTGTGTGTACACCCCCAGGCTGTAATGAACTTCGGTGTGGGGGAGGAGGAGTCTTGGTTGGGGGAGGGAAGTGTGGAAGTGGGAGCTTGCAGGCGCGCACCCGCGGCTCTCACCTGCGCTTACCCACCAGCTGCTGTATAAGCCGGTGCACCTGGGCAGTCCCTCTTATTTTACTGAGCTCGCTGGTAAAGGTGCCATCCGAGTGTCTCTGGGTCCTGGGGAGGCGGGGAGGCAGAGAGGCAGGGGCTTGGGGCCGGACTGGGTAGGTAGCCGCAGCAGCAGTCATGCCCGGGTCCGCCCCTCTTCCCTTTCCCTCGGCTCCCTTCACCCCTCCCCGAACGCCCCGGGGGTGGAGCTCACCTGGGCCCCAGGCCGACTAGCGCACGGACCAAGCTCTGAACGAAAGCGCTCTCCCTAAGGCGGCTTAGCTCGCTTGTGAAGGCACCGTCCGTGTGGCGCTGAGCCCTACCGAGAACCCAAGGGGTGTGTATGAGGGTAGGGTGGAGGGACAGATCGAGGGAGGAGATTCTGGGTGGGATGGTCACCTCTGGGGGCCATTACATCCCCGCAGTGGTATGGGGAAGGCGCGCTCCACACATCCGCATCTGCGGTGGTTCTACCTGAGAGCCTCGGTTGCAGCCCCCCAAATCAGCGGGAGGATTGAAAGAAGCGAGTTCGTGGTTAACTATGTAATTACCTTTGTGACTGCGTAGCTTGGTCCTTTTGTTCCTTTGTGGAGCGTTAATCTAGGCTCTCAGGCCCTGCCCTGCTTCCCCCACCCGCCCAACCCTGAGTTCCAGGTGGTCTGGAGCCTGTCAGGCTCATGTGAGCTAGAGTTAGACCAGGCAACCTCAGCCCAGGACACAACCCAGAAAGGGAAGGGGAGGATGGTCCACTCTCTGATCAGTTCCCGGGAGCCCCGAGCCCATAATCTGTTGCCGTCTGCCAATCCCTCGCCACGGGGTTAGGGGAGCCGGGGTAGGGGAGTGGGGTGAGGTTGGGGCTCACCTCTGGGGAGCCGGGAGCGAAGAGAAGCCTTGGATCAAGAAGGCAGCGAGGATCGCAAGGGCCCAGATTCCTCTGGCCATGGGGACTGGGGTCTGAGGGGCAGGAGATATGGGATACTAGGAATGTCCAAGCAGCCAAGCTCCCGGATTGCACAGAGGCAGGAAGCCTAAGAAGGAGAGAACCGGAGATTAGGGGGATTGAACTGGGCAGCAAAGCTCGGGGATCCGAGATCCGGATCAGGGAGATGAACTGAGGGGCGGGAACGGACAAAGCGAAGGAGCCAGAGACGTAAAGAGATCTAGAGACCGCGAAGGAATTCACAGAGACGGAGACTAGCGGACAGACGAGACAGAGACGGTAAAACCGAGAGAGATAGGAAAAGGAAGGGCGAGCCATAGAGGTCTCAGAGGGGCGGGGAGACACTGGGAGACAGAGAACTGGAGACACAGGGAGAGACAGACCCGGAGACAGTGGGAGAGAGAGTGATCTGGACAGTGGGAGACAGAAGACCTGAAGACACAGGGAGAGATAGAGACCCAGAGACGCAGGGAGAGACAGAGACCCGGAGACCCAGGGGGAGAGCCGGAGAATGCCTCGCCAGGGAGCCGCGGGCCGCTCTCCCTACCCAGCTCAGCTCCCGCCTCCCGCAGTCCGCTGGCTCCTCACCGAGCCTAGGCGAGACGCTCGCTGAATTTCAGCTGCAAGCGGAGTCCTCTGTCCTCTGCCCTCTTCCTCCGCCTACTGCTTCGAGGCGGGACGCCCGACACCAGTGCTTGGCTCCAGGGCCTGCTCGGTATAAATTCCCCTTGGGCCCGGGACATCGAGGGCGGAGGCGGAGGTTTGGGGCGCCAGGGTTCCTCTACTCCCCGCCCCCACGCCCGCCCGGTGCCCTTTCGGAGGCTCCACAGTTTCCGCTCCGGCGACTTCGCAAACAGTTGGTCCGGGGCCATCGATCGGCCGGGAAGGTCAAGGCCGCCCCTCCAGCTGTCATTCCAGCCAGGCCCAGGTGCCCGGCCCCTGGCTGCGGGAGCTGAGATCTGCTGCTGTGTATCGATGGCCCCACCCAGTCCCATCTCATCCCTTCCTGGTCCCAAAGACCAGATTGAGGCTTTGCAGGGATTGGGGCGGATCGGCTGACCGGCAATGCCTGGAGATGGATATGGGAACTTCTAAGTGTGGGCCCAGTGTCCGCCTCGGTCTGTCTTTACATGACAGGAGAGTCGCACGAAGTTCGATGCCAGGTGCAGTGCGATGGAGCCCAAGGGAGAGCAGCCCAAGGTCTCTTGGCAAAACAGGGAAGGGGAGAGCAGCTCAGCCCAGAGGAGACTTGGAGGAGAGATGGACCCACAGGGCAGAGATGATGGCAGAGTGGGCAGGGCAGGGCAAATTGAGAACAGGGCCCACCAGGGTCCTGTTTGGCCGTGACAGTCTACGTGAAGGGGAACCATAGGAAATAAGCCGGTAGGAGGTAGAGGCCCGCAGGGCCGACCCGGGCACTTTGCGTTTTATCCCAGAGCCAATGATGAACAACGAAAAACCTTTGATCGGTGGAGCGGTAGCGAGGGTAGGGAGGCCTGTTAGGAGACACAGCCAGCCTGGGAGCCCAGAGTGAAGCTGGGGAAGAGTCCCAGGAACCCTGCCTGGCCTGGACAGACTTTGATGAAGTCTAGTGTGCGGGAAACGCCTTTGGAGGCCGGGTGCTTGCCCTCAAAGAGCCTACAATCAAGGAGGCACAGAGAAGTTAAGGGCCCCTGGCCTGGTCCTTCTTCCTAGGGGAGGTCCAGGAGAATCCTAGGGGAGGTCCAGAAGAATTCCAGAAGACTTCCTGGAGGCAGGACCTTGGAATCCAGTTGGCTCAGAAAGATGGGTGGGAGGAAGGCCATAGGAAGCAAGTGGAGGGACCAGCCTTACTGCTGAAGAGGAAGCTAGAGAGGATTCAAGGAAGCGAGGACAGATGCAGCCTGGGGTGGGGGGAGGCAGTGAAGAAGAGTGGTGGCAGTGCGTGGGTTCTCCCTGAGAGGGCACCTGGAGGGCCTTGGCTCCCTGAGCCCTCCCCCCAGCCCTCAGACTTGTGCCCAGAGCCGAAGGGGGTGGCAGCTCTGCTCTTTCTTTGCATGCATTTTGCATATATCTGCATAGACACAAACGCCAGATGCCAGGTTAGCCCAACAAAACCTGAGAAACCTGAGACGGAGGTATGGCAGTCTCCTGGAGCCTAAGATTGGTCTTGGAAATAGGGAACCAGTATACCTAGGCCCAGGGCATCTAGGTGGTGCAACGGATAGAGGGCCAGTCCAGAAGTCAGGAAGACTCATCATCTTCCAGATTTCAAATTTGGCCTGAGACACTTACTAGTTATGTGACCCTGGACAAGTCACTTCACCGTTTGCCTCAGTTTCCTCATCTGTAAAATGAGCTGAAGGAAATGACAAACCACTTCTGTATCTTTGCCGAGAAAACCCCGAATGGGGTGACGAAGAGTCGGAGGCGACTGGAAAGACCGAACAACATTCTTAGGTCCTTTGGCCGACAGCACCCTGGGCTCACGGTGCCTTAGTTTCCCCACTTGTGTTATGGATCTAATGACCAATGGGGACTTCCCAAGGTCTTGCCCCTGCCTCCATACCAAGATCTTTCCCAGATTCCCAGAGTATCCCGCCCTTTAAGAGCCTCGACTCCGCAGTATTCGGAAGCGAAGGACCCTGGTGTCTCAGTGCCTCTGGGCCCCGGCCTTCATTTCTGGCATCTCTGCAAGGTGGCTGGTGGGACTCGGGAAGGGGGGCGGTTGTGTGCGTGCGTGCGTGTGTGTATGTTGGGGGCGGGGGGGGGGGTGCTTTCCTCAGAGGCCAGAGAAGGCGGGGCCGAGAAGGGGCGAGGGCGGGGAGGAGCTAGGGAATTTTCGCGTGGAGCAGTGCAGCCGATCTCAGCAGCCAAGGATCGGAGAGAGGGTCCACTCACTCTGGGACTAGAGGTTGGGGACGCCCAGCCCCGAGTCCCCCTCCCCAAGGCGACCCTCGTCCTTCTTCGGGCGGCTCCGGTGGAGTTGAGTCTCCCGGAATGCGGCGCCCCGCCGAGTCCCAGGCTGCGGGGATGCGGCGCTGTCCGCTGTGCTGAAGTGGACTTGTCCTAGGCCATGCTGGGGAACCGCAGCTTCCCGAATGCCAGTGAGCTCCTGGGCAGCGGCAGAGGGGCCCCGGGGGCGCCTGAGCCGCATGTGGGAGCTCTGGTTGGGGGCATCCTGCTCATGGCCACCGTGCTGGCTGGCAATGCACTTGTGTGTGTGAGCGTGGCGGCGGAGCGTGCCCTGCAGACCCCCACCAACTTCTTCATCGTGAGCCTGGCTGCAGCCGACCTGCTACTGGCGCTGCTGGTCCTCCCCCTTTTCGTGTACTCCGAGGTGAGGTGAGCCCTGACCCAGGACGCCCCCCTGGCTCTGTCCGTCCTTCGAACCTGCTTCCTAGACCCGATACACCCCCACCCCTTTTACAGTGTCTCTCTCCTCTGTTGGACCTCCTACCTCCGCTCTCGACTCTGGACCTTCCCCCCTCCCTTGGCTAAAGGTCATCACTTCCCACCCCACCCCCCACTGTCAATTCTTTCAGCCTCATTCATTGTCTGTTCCTTGAACCTTCTACTCCGATTCTCCGGACTCAGGGTCCTGCTCGCCTCCTCGAGGGAACCCTCTAAAACCCCCTAGCCTAGTGTACTTCTTGTCTCTCGGTCCCTGCCTCTCATTCCTTAGATCCCCTATCCTGCTTCTCCTTTCGTGTCTGTCCCATCCTTCCCTTAACCCTCCTTCATTAACTCTTTTCACACACACACTTCATCTCTCGAAATCTTGAATCTGACACTGTCCTGCCTTCTGACCACTGTCCCCATCCCTTCCATAGTCCTCTAGACTCGTATACCAGACCTGGTTTCCGGAGATTGAGGAGGAGAAGGAAGATGACAGAACATAGCAATAGACTGAGGAAGGCAACAGGAAGAGAAAAGAGACAGACATACAAACAGACAGAAATGTCAGGAGAAACAGAGGAGGGATGAGAGATGTAGAGAGAGAAAGGGAGAGGAAGACAGGGAGTGATGGAGGGGAAAGGAAGAGACAAAGAGAGACAGGGACAGAGAGAGAGATGTCAGGAGATATAGAAGAGGGATGGAGGGAGAGGAAGGCTGGGAAGGAGAGTGAGGGAGAGGGTGATGGAGGGGGACAAAGAGATGTAGGGAGAAACAGAAGAGGGATGAGGGATGGAGGGAGAGGAAGGGTGGAGAGGAGAGTGAGGGAGAGAATGGGGGGGGGGGAGATTTGCTTAGAGACTACTTCAAGGCATTTTCTCAATGCTAATCTGCTTTGTCAGTTCAAGTCTGAACAACCACAGGACTTCTTAACTGTCTTGCTCTGCCCAAAGACCAATGTTGAGAGTCTCTCAGAAGATATTTAGTGGGAGTGGTTTTCTCCTTACCCCAGCTGTTTCTGTGAAACGAACTGAATCCAAAGGTCCAAGGATTTCTTACTTGGCTCTTCTTCCTATTCCTTGCCCATTTCTAGCCCATCAAGATGTTTTTGGATCCTCTTTGGCTAGCCTACATTATCCAATGAGTCAGTTTACCTTCTTAACACTCAGTTATCTGCACATTAGATAGGCAAGCCATTCAGGTTTTTATCCTAGCTCACTGATAAGAATATGGAATGGCATAGGCTCCTAGACAGATCTCTAGGGCACTCCACTGGAAACCTCCTTCTGAGGTGACATGAAGCCATGAATGAATACTCTTTGGGTATGGCCATTCAGCTAGTGCCAGGTCCATCTGCTGACGTCTGGCCCACATCTCTTCATCTTGTCTCCAATTTTTCTCCCTAATTCAACCTCTGTGCCTTTTAATAAAAATCTTCTCAGTGAAGTGTGTAGGGATAGTCTATCCCCCTTTGACTCTCACCTCCTAGACTCAGAGGCACAAAAGAATGGGAAATTCAGCCAAAAGATTTCTTCCAGCCCCCCACTCCTTGCATTCCTTCTCTTGTTTCTCCCCCAAGAAGTGAGCAAGGTGCCTGATGTAACTTTACAGGTAAAGACAGGCTCTCTCTATAAATCCCAAATCAACTTATAATACTCATTTGTCTGGAGGCAGGAGGTAGACTGGGTCACCTCCGGGGGCCTGAGGTTCTGCAGGAGCATGCCCAGGGATGAAGACAAGGCCTAGGACAGGGGCTGAGGTCAGTAGTCCTTGGCTGGGCAGAAAGGAGGGAGATTCCAGTTTTCAGAGACATGGCGCAATGTAATGAAGAATGGAACAAGAGAGGAGCAGAGCATTGTGTCTTGTCTCCTCATCTCCTGCTCTGGGACAGGGAAGGCTGAGGCTCCAGAGGACAGCAGTGAGAGAGATAAAGAACAGGTGGAGAATGGGTGACCAGAGATGAGGAAGGAGGGCTGCTGTAGGCACAGCTGCTCCCAGTCACCTCTTCTTTCCCCTCAGAGGGAAGGAGATTGGGGGGAGGGAGGGGGAGAAGAGGATGAAAGGGGCTGAGCAGGCCCTTGGGACAAAAGTCTTGTTGGCCTTCCAGACCTAAGGAAGGTTGAGGCCTCCCAGCTCAGGTAGGCTCTGGGCTCAGTCTCTGCCATCTCTCACCCAGGTGTCTCTCAATCTGTTGTCCACTGGGGTCATCAGGTTGGTATCATGGGTCCTGTGGGCCTAAGGCAGTCCTTGGCCACTTTCTGCTCTCTCAGCATCCTCCTTCCCATGGAGGGGGGCTGGAGGGTGAACTTCTGCGCTTTGTTGTGGACTCATTGCCTCATCCCAAACGTTGGTACAGCCATCAGTACAGATGCTGCTGCTTTGTCTGAAGGAAGTGTGTGTATGTGTGTGGGGGGGGGTGTCCTGTGAGCCCACACTTTCTCAAGTTACTCTAGGGTCTTTGTGTGAATGTGTCCTCACAGGTGGTGTGAAGGACAGCGAAGGGTAGGGGATGAGGACAGGCTAATCCAAGGAGGGAGGGGTCACTCTGAACTCTGACGTCTTGTCCACTAAGCCTCTAATCTCCAGGGGGAGGACAGAAAAGGGGGAGCCAGTACTTCATTTTGGGGAGTATCGGGCCTTGTTGAGCCCCTCATGATGTACAGTGAAGAGAAGACTTTCCAGTCACCTGATTCTTTGTCAGAAATTTCTAGAGCTAGAAACAGCAGAGGATATGAGGCTGAGAATTGTCAGGGACCTTAGAGATCATTTGGTTCAAAGGACTCCAGGGAGTCAGAGAGAGGTGGGATGAAGGAGGTCCATCCTAGAGCATCTGGTATAATTGAGGCACTGTGGCCTGGTCAGGATCAGAAACCAAGGCCTTTGATTCAAAATCCAAGGCTCGGCCTACTACACAAAACCACAGAGTGTCCCCTCAGATAACAGTAGGGGCTAGATGTCCGTGTATAAGGGAAAGGAATGGTCCAAGCAGCCCTTCCCCACATTCCCACACATCCACACCCTAGGAAGCACCCCTCCCTGAGAAACAGTGAATGGGGGAGATGACCAGGACCACAGCAAGAATTCAGAGGCAGGAGGAGGGGGAGAGGCAGGGGAAGGGCTTTCCAGGTCAAACCAAGCTTTTCTTCTCCTGAGCAGGCTAGAGTAGGCACAGCTATTTTGGCCAAAGCTACATCCCATCTAGGTCCATGGTGCACACAGCTCTGAGCCAGCCTGTGCTCTGAGATGGAGAGGCCTGAGGGCATAGGGGTGTAGCCTCACAGCCTCTAGCTCTCTGTCCCAGCTCCTGGATGGGTGTGTTGGGGAGGGGCGGGGGATGTCAGGGACTGAAACAGAGACTTCAGACCTTTGTCCATCTGTCCCAATATCAAAGTGGGTGTGTTGGGGGGGGGGCGGGCGGAAGAGGAGGGCAGGTGTCAGGGGCTGAGACAGAGACCTCAGACTTTTGTCCATCTGTCCTAGTACCAGGGTGGGTGTGTTGCCTGGGGGGCAGGGATGCCAACCTCTGTCCATCTGTCCCAGTACCAGGGTGGGTGTGTTCCCTGGGGGGGGGGGGAAGAGGAGGGCAGGTGTCAGGGGCTGAGACAGAGACCTCAGACTTTTGTCCATCTGTCCCAGTACCAGGGTGGGTGTGTTCCCTGGGGGGCAGGGATGCCAACCTCTGTCCATCTGTCCCAGTACCAGGGCGGGTGTGTTCCCTGGGGGGCAGGGATACCAACCTCTGTCCATCTGTCCCAGTACCAGGGTGGCGTATGGGCTCTAAGCACTGTTCTGTGTGATGCTCTGATGACTATGGATGTGATGCTTTGCACAGCTTCCATCTTCAACCTCTGTGCTATCAGCGTGGACAGGTGGGCCTCCCCCCAGCCTCTCCCCCAACCCAGGTAGGCCCTGAGCCCCTCCCAGCCCAGGCCTCCAGCCTAGCCTGGCCTCTCTTTCCTGAGTCTGCCACACAGCGGATACTTAGGAAATGCTTGTCCAATGAACCCCAATACCTGTTCTCCCTAACTCTCACTTTGGGGGACCTAGTTTCCTCAAAACCTAGGCCAGCATTCTGGTCTCAAGTTGCTGGCCCAGTCTGGCTCCAGCAAGCGGTGGGCAACTTTCCGGACCCCGGTCTGTAGCTCACGGCCCCTTCCTCACGGGGAGAGGTCTCTCCTGGCTTCCTCCTAGCTCCCTGGCCTCCCTCCAGGTTCATTGCAGTCTCCGTGCCCCTGAACTACAGCCGGCAGCAGCTGGGAAGGCGGCAGCTGGTGCTCATCGGCATAGTGTGGGGGCTGGCCTTCGCGGTGGCCTCGCCAGTGCTGTTTGGCCTCAACGATGTGCCCGGCCGGAACCCAGCGGTGTGCCAGCTGGAGAGCCAAAATTACATCGTCTACTCTTCCGTCTGCTCCTTCTTCCTGCCCTGCCCACTGATGCTCATCCTCTACTGTGCCATGTTCCGACGCCTTCGAACCTGGGAAGAGGCGAGGAGAGCCAAGCTCCGGCGGAGCATGTGCCCCGGCGCTGCCCGCAGGCCCAGCCGGCCACCGCAGCCCTGGCCTCGCCGTAGGTTTCCGGGGCCTGAGCCAGAAGGCCCTGGGCCTGCGGGTTATTCATCCCACGGCCCAATCCAGACCGTGTCCCACCCGCCGCAGACGCAGCCACTACCACAGGCGCTGCCTTCCGCTGGCCCCCCGAGGAAGCGAGCCAAGATTACTGGCCGGGAGCGGAAGGCCATGAGGGTGCTACCCGTGGTTGTCGGTGGGTGTCTGTGTCTTCTTTTCACAGGGCGGGTGGGGAACTCTGAGAGGAGGGTGGGGAGCACAGAACTTGGAAGGGGCCGGGGGAGCCCCACCTGGGCTGGGAGGGAGGTGTGCGTCCCCAGGTTCAGGGCTGGCCTCACTGAAGACTCCTGCCTCCAGGTGCTTTTCTCGTGTGCTGGACACCCTTCTTTGTGGTCCACGTCACTCGGGCACTGTGCCCAACCTGCCCCATGCCCCAGAGGCTGGTCAGCATCGTCACCTGGCTGGGCTACGTGAACAGTGCCCTGAACCCTGTCATCTACACTGTATTCAACACGGAGTTCAGGAGTTTCTTCCGCCGAGTGCTCGGGCTCCTTTGCTAGGACACCTGAGTGAGGGCAGAGGCAGACTCCAGGACAGCCCCCTCCAGGGTCATGGGATCACAGCTGCCCTAGTGCCTGATCGGCCAGCTGGGGCTGGTGCTGGTGGCTGCTTCAGAGGCAGACTGGCTGGGGGGAGGCGGGGCTCTGGGTGGGGGAGCATGGCTGGTTAAAAGATGGGGATCTGGGGACCTGATGCAGGTAGAGAGGTCCTCTGAGGCTCCGGTGGGCCTGACGCCTCAGGAGGAGATGGTAGATTCCCTGTGTGGCTCTTTGTCCCATGGCCTCCTCCCTAGTTCAGTATAGCGAGAGCTGTCGGAGGTGTTCTGAGCATGTGCACTTCCCTGGCCTCAGAAAGCACGTGGAGGGGGCAGGGAGGGAAGGGTTTCCTCCTGAGCCCCTGGGTGCTGACAGGGCTTGAGGTGGGTTTAGAGATATTTATATGCCAGCTGACGTAATTGTCCCAGCTTGACCACTGTCCACCCACCTTTCACAAATTCCTCCCTCTCCAGGGCTGTGCCTCTCTGTCTGACAAATCCAAGTCTTCTTGATGACCCAAAGGGCGACTGGACAATAAGATCTGGATGTCCCGGCTCTGGCCATGGACTCTCCACCAGTGACCCTTGGGGGAATCCTGGGAAAGATTCCAGGGGGAAGGAGTGGGGAAATGTAAGTGCAATGAAATGGCCTTCCTCCCTACACATCTAGGAGTCACTTGGGGATTGCAGTCCCTCTCGGGCTTCCCTGAAAGGGCTGGTGTGCCCAGCCTATCCCTCCTGGTTGCCTCCAGCACTCCCAGCTGTCCCTGTATGCTCACTTAGACCAAGCCTGATTTGTCTGAGGCAGCCTTCCCATCTGGCCTTGGCTCTCTGCCTGACTGCTGGTCTGCTAGCTGTGGGGACCCATTCAGTGCTCAGCGGCAAGGGGGACGCTGGGAACAGGTCAGCCCACCACACTCTCTAGACAAGACTGTAAGCAGGTCTTCTCAGCCTAAGGCATTCACTCTTGCTTTTGTTAAAGAAGACACCTGGGCCGGGCCCCTCAACTGGTGAGTCCCCAACTGCTGCTGGCAACTCGGTCACATCCCAGCTGGGGACTGAAGGTTACATAGGAATTAAGTGACCCAGGGAGGACTGGAATCCAGAAGCCAGTGGTCTTTCCATCCCATAACAAGGGAGCTAGACCTGGAGCCCTCTGAGGGCATCTTTCCACTCCAGCCTTCGACAACTCCACAAGCAGCCAGCATGATGCAAGGGCCAAGGGGCTGCTGCCTGCCTTGGAGCCCAGAAGCTCCCCTTTCCTCTTCTCTCTTACTGCCTGTGAGGGAGGCATTTCACAGATAAAGGAACTGAGGCTGACACAGCAGAGCTGGGTCTAGCACAGCCTGGGGAGTTGGGCCTCCTTTCTTCCACCAGGATACAGTTCTGCTGGGTTTTCCTCTCCAAACCAGGGGCGACCTAATGCTGTTCAATGCTGCTCCTCCCTCCCTAGTGACTGGGTCTGACTCAGTATCCCACAACTACAGTAGCTAATTCAAGGTGTCGAGTTCTCTGCTGAGCTTCGCAAAGTTATGCACCGTGAAGTGGAGCGATGGAGACACAGTGGCAAAGGCCTTGAGAGGGTGTGAAAATATTCTGCTGGGGAGGGAGGGGCTCTCACTGTCAGGATCAGCCTCCCCTCAGATCCCTGCTTAGACAGGCCAGATGTGCCCTTGCCCAGGCAGACATTCATGGTAGTAACAACCTGCTTAGACCTCCTTGGAGAGAGGGCTGCTATGCCTTGTCCTGCCCGGGACCCTTGAAAGATTCACACTTGGGACTATCAGCAGCAGCAGCAGCAGGAGCAGGGCAGGAGCAGCCACAGGAGGAGGAGCAGCAGGGTAGGAGTAGCAGCAGGAGCAGGAGCGGTAGGAGCAGCAGGAGCAGGGCCAGAGCAGCAGCAGGGCAGGAGCAAGGCAGGACCAGCAGCAGCAGTCCTGTACACACACACACACACACACACACACACACACACACACACACACACATTGGGCTCACCAGCAGGGTAGGGCCAATGGGCCATTGCCTCAGTCACCTTTTTCAGCATCTCCTTGGATCTGTCAGCAGCTGCCTCACAAGACAGCCACAGCCTATTCAGGTTTCCCCATTTAACTTTCCCCAAATCTCTGGATGTTGCCAGGATCCCAGCACAGCACCTATGCCACTGGGGTGGGCAAGTGGCAAGACTGTCTGCCAAGGTGACCACTGCAAACAACTGGGAACCCAGCTTAAGGCTTCATCAGAAATCAGCAGGAAGCTCTGCTGCTCCCAGGCCTACCTGCTCTAGCCAAGGAAGAGACAAAACCTTTGCCCATCCCATAAAGGGGCAGGGGTAGAGTCTGGGTGAATTCTAAATTGGTCAAGGGCAGCTACTGACAGGGGAGAGGGGTACCTTTTGTTCAGGATGAATTCACCAAGAAAGTCTTGAAAAAAGCTGGTATAAGTTTAACTAATTTTTCTCTTCCAAACTTATAAAATGTAATTTTCATGACTGGTTTCTTTAAATAAAGTTGGGAAGATGGACACTTCATTCATGATTTCCTCTCTTATTTCTAGAAAGAGCGTTCCCTCCTGGGCTCAGGGGTGCTGCTCCCCCATGGAAGCCAGTTGTCCCAATCTGCTGGCATCCCTCCCCTACCCACTGACCCAGTTCCTTCTGGCACCCCTGCCCCTGCCCTTTGAACTTGACTGAGCCTGGAGGCAACCTATTCCCTCAAAGGCAGCCCAGAGGACATTTCCAGCCTGGCACTAGCGACGCATAAGCAGATGAGCTATTAAAAGCTTCATTTCAGAGTCACTCACAGGTTGCAAATTTGTACTAAGGCTCGAAGATGCTGCCTTTGAGCCTCCTCCAGGGACACAGGGGAACATCCTCTCTGAGTGAGAGGCTAGTGATGGCACTTTCTGTACCCATTCCTCCATCCCCATCAGGTAGGGTTGAGACCTTAGAGGAAATCCTAGTTCTCTAATGGTCTGCCTGCTCCTGGGGAGGTCAGGGCCCATCCATGAGGGAACCTAGAACCCAGAACCCAGAAAAGAACTGAGGTTTCCAGAACACCCTGAACAGAATGAGAGTTCAGCTTAGAATTAGGGTTAGGGCTGTTGTCTCACACCTAAAGAGTGGCTTCTAGAGTGTATACCATAAAGGAAGAACCTTTCACAGCCAAGTACTTGTGGGATAAGGGATTGGAATCCTGCAATGAATCTATGAACTCACAGAGGTGGAAACTCCATCCAAGGCTCCAGATAGACCTCCATCCTCTGGAGGTATGGTCCATCCAATCCTGGGTCCTTTCTCTAGGTTCCAACTCTCCCAGGCTTCCTCACTTCCACCCACACCCATTCCCACTTCCTGTGGCTCCCCACTCTCCACCCAAGGTCAGCCCATCTCCTTCTCTGGACACAATTCTTTGACTCCATCTTTTATATCCTTTCTTCTGCACAACTGGTCACTGACAATACTTGGCAGCCTCCTGGTGCCCACAGAGCACCTTGCCATTACTTCAAATGTCAATTCAATCACTCGACAACCCTAGGCTCACACGCTCCAAGAGGTAGGTGATCTCACTCATGGCCGGTCTTGTAACTCTAGTCCAAGTGCTCTCATGAATTGGCCCTTGAGCATGCATCTGGCCAATGAGCTGAAGGCCTTCCTTACTTTGTCTGAACATCCCAAGGCTATCAGTGAAGCTTGCCATTCCTCACCCTTGCCATGTGACTTGCTCATCTTCTTCTTCTCAAGTCTACTTCTCGGATGACATCTTTATTCTCACTCGTCTTCACTGGTTGCATGTTGATGTCTATATCCACTATGAGCCTCTCCCTTGCCCCCGGGAGCTAACAATTTTCCATCGTTTCAGAGAGTTTCTTGTTCCATGTCTTGCCAATGTACAACACTGGTTAAAAGATAAAAGATGGCTCTTTGTTTTGGGAGAAGTTCAGGGACATGCCAGGATCTTGGAAATTTCCTGAAAGCCATCCCAGCCTTCTCCTCCTCCTGTCCATTTGTCCCAGATATGCATACTACTGGAAAGTTCTGGAGGCATCCAGCCAATTGCATTCTCATAATTTGGGCACTGTATATTTTTCCTCCATTTGGTCTTTGTTGTGTGACTGAACAGGCACAACTTTTTTTGAGTGGTTACAGATACTAAGAGGCTCTCTAGTGTTCTGACCCTTGATGCAACCAGTTCAAGGTCACCTGTAACAAGACACACCTGAACTTAGTTGGCTGGCAAAGTGCTTTCTACGTTAACCCATCTGGTCCTCACAACAACCCTGGGAACTTGGTACTCCATGATCCCAGGGACACATAGCTAGTATCTCAGGCTGGATTCAAATGTAGGTCTTCCTGATGTTCCATCCACAGGGAATCCCTCTTTAACATAATTTCTCCAACACAGAGGCAAACAGCTTTGGAAAGCACCCATCTCTTTGACTGATTTTTTGTGATGAGAGGGTCTTTGAACAAAGTTATTTCTGTTGTTCTATCTTTGAAGAAACCTTGAACACTTCTGAAACTATAGGTGGGATACAGCCTGTTGGAGGAGAGCCTTAAAGGTGGTGCTTTGCTCCACCCAATTGAAAGCTTCCACCCCCATCCCTCAATCAACAAACAATAAGCATAATGGGGTGTTGTGTTCTCTACATCTTTCAGCTAATTATGAGGTGGTAAAGATGTGGTTCACTGTAAAGTACTGCTTGTGAAAACCTACCTGTTCCCTACCGATGTCCTCAGTGCATCTGAAAGTAGATGGTTGTTAGTTGTTGCTGTCTCTTGGTGCCCTTTTCAGTGTTAGCAAAGTCTGAGGAGCTTTTCCCACCTTTAATATCTCCCCCTCCTTCGGACATTTTGTAAATCAATCCCTCCACATCCTCATAATTATGTTACCAGAACATGAAGCTATGCACACTCCAATCCATCTGTTTTTCCCATCTTTGTTCACTTTTGTATAATTATCACCTTTTCTCTGAGCACATATGAAACTGTTAGAATCAAGTGTGGTGGTTCTACTATCCTGAATGGTGAACATTTTTGTCATAAAAATGTCCACAGATCTTTTTGACTTTTCTTGTTTGTTATCCTCATTCCAGGGACAAACAAGTGGTGCAGTGGATAGAGCACCAAACCTGGAATCAGGAAAACTCATCTTCCTGAATCCAAATCTGGCCTCAGACACTTACTGTGTGATCCTGGGCAACTCTCTTCACCTTGTTTGCCTCAGTTTCTTCACCTGTAAAATAAGCTGGAGAAGAAAATGGCAAACCTCTCTAGTATATTTGCCAAGAAAACCCCAAATGAGATCGTGAAGATTCGAACTTGACTGAAAAACAACATCCTCTCTCCATCGTCATCCTTTAAATGAAAGCTCTTCAGACGACTCCTTAGGTGGATCCCTTAACAAACTTCCAAAAATAAAAATGTACCCTTCACTGTTTGTCTCTGCTTCAAGAAGTGATACTCTCAAAATCATCATAAACAATCTGGTTTCTTGGTAAGATTTTACAAATGCAATTCTACTCTAAATTGGCATTTCACTGGATTACCAACTTTCTCCACTTGGCATGAAGTCTAGTGTTTGCTGCTTAAGGTGTTTTCTAGGCCCTTTTGGAATCCTTGTGTGTTGGTAAGCAAAATGGGCTCTTAGCACTTGGTTCAACCAAGTACCCTTGAAGAGTTTGGCTTTTGTTTCCTTTGAGTAATTCAGTGTATTTCATTGAGTCTTACTAAGTGCTAAGCCCCAGACTCTAACCCCTATCAGGTGTTAGCCTAACCTATGTGGATGTGAACCTCCCAGGGTCCTAAGGGGAGGGGCTAACTCAAGAGCCAATCATAGGAGCCCAAGTTTTGGTCATTCAGATGATGTTTGATGACATCTGAAACCCTATAAGAAGAGAAGACAGCCATTTGTGCAGGGCTCTCACTCTTGGTGGTGTTTGGAGACTCCCGGGCAGCTGCAGCTAAGAAGCCCTCCAGCTTGTAACCCAGATGCTGAGACTTTGTTAAACTCTGGTAACTATGTATTGGGATTTGAATCAGACAAGGTCTGCCTGTCGATGTTTGTAATTTGTTTGTATTTTGTTCTGAAGTTCAGGGTAATGGCTTTTTCCCCTGAACTAAGTGAATGATATTTGTATGCTGAATTAAAGTAAGCTTGTCAACCCCTTAACGTAGCTTTCCTTAGTTAAGCAGATCAAAAGAACATGTGCTTTTGCAGCATGTTGGCAGCTTTCTGGGTGCTGGTTGTTGGTGGATCTTACACCCCCACAGAAACTGCTAGCCGGATTGTTGAAACACCTTTGTTATGGAAACTGATTTACATCCATCACACTCCTGCATAAAATTGTTAGAATTGGTAGTGCTAATTTTTATTGTCCATTTTCAATTTTCATTAACAATTACTTGTTATTCAGAATTGAGTTGTTTCAATTGTGTGCCACATCTTTTTCCCGTTATTAATTTCATCAAGCTTAAAAAAGACTAATTCTGATCTTTTTGGGGGGGGGGCATGGGGAAGTCAGTGTCTGACTGTATATAGACAGTTGATTTAGGGGTAACTCCCACATGAATAAAATATCTTTATCTATTATAGTATTATCCATCACATTTTCTGTCATGTTATCCAGTCCTCTGAAGGCTCTTATATTCTTCTTCAGAAATTGTAGAATCCATCATATAATGTGGCTGGAAGGACACAGATGTTGGAAAGATGACTTTGTTTATATCTTAAACCAAATGCAATCTATCCCACTCTCCTCCTCCTACTGAATTCTAACTCCAGTTCACTATCCATTCCCAGGGTCTGTTGGAGGTACAGGGATGAGCACCTATAGCTTGTCCATTCAATGCACATGGTCCAGTCTGTGTGGTCAGGAGAGATCCTTCATCCATGTGAAGACTGTTCTTTTCCCATGTGAATTGTTGGGTCAAATTCTTTTGAATCACTGAATTTCCCAACACTTGGAGCAATGAGTACCATATTGTCTGCAATAAGAAGCATCTACAAGACCTCATGTAGGTCCATGTGGTCACCTCCACTAGGATCAAGGTCCTTTTGGAGCAGGAGTTGTCCCACTTATGTCAGGGTCAAGGTATGAGGATCACTATATTGGGGTCAAGGTACAGTTGTCTGACTGTGGCTGATCAGACCAACACAAACTCAGAAGGCTCTCCCACAAGTCAGGCACAAATAGTCCATGTGAACATTTGGGGTGGAGATAGCTCTAAATTTGCACATCTCACATTTCTCCATGTGAGCACCTGCCTTGTGTGAGTTCTCCATAAAAGAGTCTTTTAGGCAAACATGTTTGGCATTTGGGCGACATGGCCAGCTCATCAGAGTTGCACTCTCTGCAGTAGAGTTTGAATGCTAGGCAGTTTAGTTCAAGAAAGGACCTTATCCAGTTCCTTATCTTTCCAGGTGATCTTCAGAATCTTCCTAAGACAATTCAAATGGAAGCCATTCACTTTCCTGTCATGGAGCTGGTAGACCGTCCAGATTTCATAGGCATGCAACAATGAGGTCAGCACAACAGCTCCACGGACCTTCAGTTTGGTAGGAGGCAGTCTAATATGTCTTCTCTCCCATACTTATCTTCAGGGCCTTCCAAACATTGAGCTAGTTCTGACAATTCGTGCATCAACCTCATCATGTATGTGTATGTGCCTGGAAAGTGTACTGCAAAGGCAAGTAAACTTATCCACAACATTAAACATTTCTCCATTTGCTGTGATGGTTCCATGTATGGACGGTGTGATGCTAGCTGGTGGAGCACCTGTGTTTTCTTGGTGTTATTTGTTAGGCCCAAATTAGCCCAAGCAGCAGAGAATTGATCCATACTTTGTTGCATCTCAGCTTCAGAGCCTGCATTGAGTGCACAATCATCCGCAAACACAAAATCATGCACCAACACTCCCTTCACTTTAGTCTTGGCTTGTAGCCTTTTCAAGTTAAATAAGTTATCATCAGTCCTGTAGCTGACCTTGATTGTCACGTTCATCCTCACTGAAGGCATCTGACAACATTGCTGAAAACATCCCACTAAAAAAGCACAGGAGCAAGGGCACAGCCTTACTTCACTTCCCTGGTGACTGGGAAAGCATGAGAGCATCATCCAGCATCTAGGATCCAGGCAAGGATGCCATCATGAAATTGATGTACAGCGCTCATCAACTTCTCCAGGCAACCATATTTTGCCATTATTCTCCACAAGCCCTCAAGACTGACAGTATCAAAGACCTTGGTCAGGTCTATGAATGTTGTGTACAGACTACTGTTCTGGTCCTGGTATTTCTCCTGGAGTTGTTGGGCACCAAACACTTACCACTCCTTGGCTGTTTCTGAAGCCATGCTGACTCTCAGGTAGATCACCATCTTCCAGGTGAAGGATTAGCCTATTAGGAAGGACTCTGGCAAGAACCTTGCCAGCAATGACAAGAGAGAGACAGACATCCCCCACCTCCACCCCGTGATTGTCACAGGACAACCTATTTCCTTTTCCTTTATATAGACAATGGAGGCATCCTTGAACTCTGGGGGTGGGATAACCTCCTCTTGCCATATAACCCAGAAAATTTCAGTCAGCTTTTGCATGAACAGTGAACCCCTTGACTTGTAGATCTCAGTTGGAATGCTTGCTCTGCCACACAAAAGTAGCCCAATGGCACTCAAAACCTCTTCTTCAGTTGGAAATTTGGCTGGAAAGGGATTGACTGCAACCTGAGATACACAATCAATGGCTTCCACGTTGGTGAATGGTGGTCTGTTGAGAGCATCATGCAAGCATCCAGCCCATCTCTCCCGAATCAGTCCTTATTACTAATCAATGTGGCTCCATTAGCATTGAGTAGTTGAAATGTACCATAGGTCTCTGGCCCATGGCCTTCAGGGCATCATAAAAACACCTTGTATTGTTACTATCAGCATAAATCTGAATTTTCATTTGCCTTCTTACGGAGGCCAGAATCCTACATCTCTCTAATTTTTGCTTTTTACTTTTGATGGAATTAAATGCTGCCTTAGAAAAGGATGAACTTCTTGCTAGTAAACTCCATGGCATTCTCATTTTTCATTTAGCAGCTTCTGAACTTCCCCATCATTTTCATCAAACCAGTCTATGTTTGCAAGTGTTCTGACCCAGATGAGCAAATGCAGGGCTGAACACCGTATTTCTGAAAGCTGCCCACTCCTTTTCTGCTCCAGTGTTGCCAACTGTGTGTTCACTCGACTATCAGAACTGTTCCCAATTCAGAGAAGTACTCTAATCTGTTGACATTAAGTTTTCTGGTAGTAGACTTGCCTTGGGGTCACCGTTTTTGTTTAATTTGAATATTTGATTTGGAGAGGATAAGTCTATGATTAGTCCAGCCCTCTGCATCACACATTGCCTTCATCACTCTCACATCCTATCTATCTCTTTTCCTTATAATCACATAGTCTATTAAATGCCAATGCTTGCTGCAAGGGTGCATCCATGAAATTTTATTTCATTTAGGTAAACAAAAGACAGTTTTGGTGATGCGGTCATGAGATGCACAAGTCTTCAGTAGTGAGTGACCATCGCTGTTGCTGTTTCCAACTCCATTCCTCCCAAGGACTCTCTGCCACGTCTGGTATTCTGAGCCTACTCTAGCATTAAAGTCACCCAGAATTATAAGCTTGTCCTCCTTTGGCACATTGATGATAAGA
Organism: Trichosurus vulpecula; assembly: GCF_011100635.1. Lineage (NCBI taxonomy): Eukaryota > Metazoa > Chordata > Mammalia > Diprotodontia > Phalangeridae > Trichosurus > Trichosurus vulpecula. The sequence continues at coordinate 284,322,804 of NC_050578.1, read as the reverse complement.
GTCTCCAGGTATTCACAAAATTTTTCTTTGACCTCATCAGGGTTTGTTATGGTGGGAACATAGGCACTGAATATGGTGGTGTAGCATTTTTCTGCAAGTGACAATTGCATCATCATGAGTCTGTCATTCACTCTTTTGGGCAGGCATATAAGCTTGCTGACTAGATTAGTTTTGATTGCAAAACTGTATCGGATATTAAGGTGGGACCTTTTTTTTTTTATTGTTCTCTTTTAGAAATGCTAAAGTAATCAAATGCCTTTGATTAAGCCTTACTGGGTGCAAAGGCTAACTAGGTGCTAACCCCAGGCCCACACCCTTTTGCTGATTAGGTCTGACTCCTTCGGGCCCTGACATGGGTATATAAGATCCCAGGTTGGCCTTTGACTTTTGGGGCTCTCAGTCACTGGAAGCGAGCCGTGAGACTCTGGGCAGCCATTTTAACAGCCCCCAGCTTGTGAACCCAGATGTTGATGCTTTCCTGGTAACTATGAAGTATGATTTGGTCTGTTTATATTGTGTATGTTTGTAATTTGTTTGTACTTGCTCTGAAGTTCAAGTTGCTGGCTTTTCCTCCTGAACTAAGTATATGTATGTGTGTGTGTGTGTGTATGTATGTATGTGTGTGTATATATATATGTAAGTATACGTGTTGGATTAAAGACTGTTAACCCCTTAATGTTGTTTTCCTTAGTAAAGCAGATCAAAGAACCTGTGCTAGCAGCATTCTTGTTGTTGGGCTTATGTTGGTCTTCCACCCCCACAACAGCTGCTAGCCAAACTGTTGTTACAAAAACCTACACTAGCTTCATGGTGCTCCCCTTCACTGCAGCCACTCCGGAAAAAAAAGGTGTATCTAGCTCCAACTGCAGTTGCCAGCCTTTGTGTTACATGTAAATGTGAGCACATTCCATGTACTGATGGTGAGTGGAATCATCTTTGCAAAAGTTTTTGTACCTTTTGTGTGTTTTGACCTCAGGGTGCAATCCCCACCTGCCTCAGCAAACAGATCAGGGTTGGGTGAATCAGATAATTTTTAGGGCACCTTTTCTAGCCCCTTCCTTACACCAGGAAGTAAGCAGTTTGGTCCTATGAGACCAGTCTGGGACCTCTTCACTGGCTAGCCTCGGACCATGGCTGGAGGTTCCAGAAGTCTTAAGTGCCTCAAATACATCATAATTTCTGTCTGCCCTCTACTCTCCACCCCCTGTCAATTGAGGAGGGGTAAGCAAACCAGGAAATGCTTTTTCAGCACACCCCCCACCCCCAACCCTGTCTCCTCCCCAGGAGGCCACCAGGGTGGCTGCTTATCTTGGGAAGGCTCTTTGGACTGGGGGAAGGAAAGAAGGCTCAGTAGATGCGTGCCAGGTAAGGACAAACATTTTGCTTTTGTTCCACCCCCCCCCCCCCCCCGCCCCAAAAAAAGAAACAACAGCTGCTTTTAAGCTTGGAGGCCTGAGAACAGGAGTCAATTGAGGAGGGGAGGAAGGGGAAGAGAATGAACAAGCAAATTTTCCAGAAGTGAAACAGCAGAGTTCCCTCCCATTCTCACTGTGCAGCAGCCTCCTGGCCCAGCTCCTAGCTGCCATGTAGCCAAAGAGTTCACTCTGAAATAATAGCCATAATCTCTTCCCTCATCAGCATGGAGCAAAATCCTAATCAGGGCATGGGAGAGCCCCAGACCCATCAGCCAGGAGTAGAGCAGGGCTTTGGCTAAGGTAGAGTGAGGGCAGCCTCCCCACCAGAACTCTAACAAATCCTGCCAAGGGCGCCTGCCCCACGCTCCTCCTCCTCCTGCTCGACCCTTTGTGTCTGGGGCTGTCCAGGACCTGGCAGCCCTCCCTTCTCATGTACATCTCTGAGACTCAGCTCAAATATCCCCTCCATTTATTCCAAGGCCCCAGGAACTAGTGTGCCCTCCCCTGTTTTAGGTTCACAGACTAAAGAGATAGAAGGGCTCTTAAAGGCCACCCAGGGCAACCCCCACATTTTACAGGCCAGTAGAATTAGGATAGGCCAGCACTGGCTTATCTGTCAACATCTTGCCTACCCTAGGAGAAGGTAAGCGCCTTGAGGGCAGGGACCATTTTTTTTTTTGTATTTCTCTCACTTAGCAGTGTCTTGCCCACTTACTAAGTGCTTGTGGTGGTGAAATCTTTTATTTAGATTTTCTAAAAGCCACAGTAATATTTGTCCCTGCAGAGGCTGGGGGTACCAGGTAGCCTAGACTCGATGCTTCATGAGTTCCTGTGGCCAAAGGTGCCCCAGGACAGGGAGGGGATTCAGTCTGTTGAGGGAGGCATGTGCTAGAAGCCTTTCTAGCCTGGCAGAACCTGTCAGTCAGTCAGCTCTTGTGCTGACCCCACCCCCCCAGGGGCTGCATGTTGGAGGCTCCTGGAGCCCTGCACTACTCATCCTTGGGCATGGCCCATGCAAAAGTCCAGAGTCTCAGGCTGAGGGGCCTTCACTGCTTCCCAGGGAAGACAGCATTTTCCCCAGGGAGGTCCAAAGATCACTGTGGCCTCATGACGGAAGCCACAGGGGTCACTGGGATCTGAGCCTCCTTCAGAGTCCTCCCCAACCACAGGGGCCCCAGGCTGCTTTTAGGAAGAGGCCAGAGGCCACCACACCATTCTCTCCAGAGAGAACCCAGCCATGCCCATTTTCTTCAGGAAAAAGGGTCAGCCAAAACTGTCCAGGGCCATGATGGACTGAGTGGGAGAAGAACACCAAGGGAAGAAGAGAGGGGGAGTCCTCTGAAATATCCAGGTTCCATGGCCAGCCCCTGTCCACCCCCACCCCCCTGCTGGGGGATGTCACAGTGCCACCTGGCCCTGGGGGTGCTCCTGCTCTCATTCACACAGTGACCTTCTGGATAACACTCTCAGTGACATGGACTTCATCGGCCTGGACAGTGACTGTGGCTGACTGACCGCACATGTGCTGGTGCTCCTTCCAGTCCTGCAAGGAGAGAACATATGGGATCAGCTCTTAGAATCATGAAAGGAGCAGGGAAAACAACGTGAGATTTTACATTGAGAGGGGTCACATGGAGAAGACTGCGCCAGGCCTAGGCCCTGCCCTCGACAAGCTTCCATTTTATGGGGGACTACAACGAGGACCTGGATGAGGGCTTCAGAGAGGGGGGAAGGAAAGGCCTTCATCCTAAGAGCTCTGTGAAGAGACATTAAGTGATTGCCCAGGGTCACCAAGCTAGCCAAGATCTGAGGCCAGAGGAGGCAGCTAAAGTGAATCCTGAAGGGACAGAACATTCCAGGCATGAAGAACCGTGAACATGGACAGGGAAAATGAAATCTAAGAGGTAGCTAGAAGGCACCTGGCCCCCAGAACAGTAGGCCTGGGGTCAGGAAGATTTGAATTCAAATCCAGCCTCAGACACTCACTAGCTTCGTGACCCTGGGTAGGTCACTTGTTTGTCATGGTTTCCATAGCTGTAAAATGCGGATAATAATAGCACGTCCCTTCCACGGTTGTACTGATCCAATGAAATAATATCTGTAAATCGATTCTCAAACCTTAAGGTGTTAATAAATGCCAGCTACTCAGGACTATCATGAGAGGAAGCCTGGCACCAGACAGTGAAGGGGCTTAAATATGCACAGAGGAGTTTGTCTTGAGTGCTTCGGTATGAGGAAAGAGGCTAGCGTGTGAACTCCCATGCATCCCTCCGTGTGCACGACCCCTAGCTCCAAGAGAGAATTAAACTTGCTGGGGTAGCCTAATTTTGTCCATCTCAGAACAAACTCTGTACAGGCTGATAGTTAACAGTTAATGGCTCCACTGGGAGCTGCCGTGCCCACCTATGGACTGTCTTGCTCTGTCTTTGGTGCTTCACAGGCACTGAAGGAATGCTTGCCGATTGACTGTTAGAAAAAGCAGTCTTCACCAGAACCTTGGAGGCAGGGTGTAGCATGAGCGAGCCAATTTCACAGATGTGCAAGCTGTGGCTTAGATGGATCAAATGATTTGCTAGTGAATATGAACTCCAGGAAGTGAACCCATGTCTCATGTGAGTCGCAGGCTCACCCGACGACCATCATCTACTACGGTGCTCACAACAGGAGGAAATCTCCCCTCTCTGAAAGGAGACCTAGTGCTACTAACTTAAACCACCCTGGATGAATCAGACAGCCCTTCAAATCCAAGCTTAAAGTAAGGACTACATCAACCCCAGAACACCGCTGGGATAGCTCCACACAATGCCTTCGCTTCAGTGGGATGGATTGGGGTGGGGCTGGCCTGCAAAGCCCAGCCATAATTAGGAATTTGTCTCAGCAGGGAAGAATTGCCCCCAGGGCCACCAGCCATCATACAATTGAAGGACAAATTTTAATTTTAATCTGCTTTAAAAAGCACATCCCTCTGACCCTGCCTAATCCCACCGTATTCTCCGGAAGGGGAGCGATCCCTCCTGCATCCTCCACTCAAAACGCCAAGTTTTACTTGCTTCTTATTGCCAACAGGGCGCTAAGAGGGGTGATCAGTGATGGAGAGATGCAAGAGTAAACACTATTATCTCTCTTCACAGAGTACAGATAAGGCAATTAGGCCTGAAGGGCAGGCAAGCGCCTGCAGCCTGGTCCTAGGGCAAGTCTGCACTGTCTGCTGTCCAGAGCAGAGCTAATGATCTTTGGTGGGGCCACCTGCAGGATTTTATTGGTTCTAGGTTAGCAACACAGGGCAGGGAGACAACCTGACCTAGGTGGCTGCACAGAAACTCGCACTCGCTCATCAGAGCCGATGAGCCTCGGAGGAGGCTAACTGAGGAGCCAGAGGGACACCCGGATGAGAGGAGGGCGAGGCCAGTTACCTTCCGCTGGCAGAAAGTAGAGCAATAGTTGACCTTGTGGCAGCCTGTGCACTCGTTCATGGCTTCTCGGCCACAGTTGACACAAGATTGCTGGAAAACAGAAAAAGGAACTGGAGCAGAGCTTTAGGAAAAGGGAGAGGAGCCTCCACCCTCCAGTTCTGGGCTCCCTACAACAGACTGGGGACCTGAGGCCCGAGAAGTAACTGTAAAGTGGGTGAGGCTGACACTCCCACCCAAAGGGCGCCCCCCATCCCTGCTCTGACTTCATTGGCCCGGGGCCAAGGACTCTTTGAAATTCACAGGTCCTGTGTTTATCCCTATTCCTACAGAAAAAGGCAGGTGCTCTATGCATAAAGACCAAAAAAGAAAAAGGTGCTAAGCAACCCTTTCTCAGGAATGTTTTTAAGTGCACAAACACATGCAAGATTACTAAGAAAACGGCAATTAATACATTAAACAAAACAAGCTCACTGTCCTGGTTAAGATCCCCCAGTCTAGAGGATGACTCACCCAGTGGGCCGGTTGTTGGCACGCCAGTTCAAACCACTATATGCTCTTTTCCCCATGTAACAAAGGGGGAAATGGAGATGAACCGCCCAGGATCTTGGGGTGGGGTGGGGGAGGGCAGCATAAATGTCAGGGCAGGGATTTGGAACCTCATTTTTTTCAATTGAATTTTATTTTTATGAAGATCCACCTTCTCTCCCTCCCATTCCAACATCCCTTCTCAACAGACAAAGCAAAAAAGACAAAGCCTAGTATTTGCATATGGTTTTTGATGCTTGGATTTCATCTCTGAAAACAGCCTGTTTGTATCCTTTGATCACTTATTAATTGGCGGGTGGCTCTTATTCTTATAAATTTTAATCAGTTCCCATATATATCACAATGAGACCCTTAACTGAGAAACTTGCTGCAAAGTACCCCCACCACACACACCATTTACCTGCTCCTCTCTTGATTTTGGATGCACTGGTTTGGTTCCTACAAAAACCTTTAGAATTGTATGGAATCAAACTTGCCCATTCTACTCTGTGATCCTCTCTCTTCAATTCACAGATCTGACAGGCAGTTTCTTCTATGCACCTTTAATTTGTTTATGATGTCACCCTTTAAATCTAAGCCAAGCTCCCATCTGGAGCTCGTCTTGGTAGACTGTGTGAGATGAGGATCCTCTGCCTTGTTTCTGCCAGGATACTTCCCAGTTTCCCCCACAATTTTTGCCAAATAGTGAGTTCTGGGATCTTTGGTTTTATCAGACACTAGGCTACTGTGCTCATTAGCTTCTGTGCATTGTATACCTCATCTACTCCAATGATTCACTTACTTCTTGATGAACCTTGCTCCTCTGACTCTGAGATGAGGCACCTGTTCACTGACGCCACCTCATCTCAACCTACCTCCAACTGAGCCCAACAATGGAAGATGAATTTAAGATAAGTTTCATAGGGTTAGAAACAGAGTAGACACTCGGAGACCCCTTACTCCAAACCCCTCATTTTGGAGAAGAGGAGACTGGCCCCAAAAGCTTAAGGGAATTGTCCGAGGTCATCGGGGAAGCAGCAGGAATAAACAGCTGTCCTCTGACTCCAAATCCAAGGCCACCTCTCCCACGTGGGATTGTTTTACTGGTGAATTCTTCACACTTCACATCCCTCATTCCTGAATATCTGTTCAAGGGCCAAGTCCAAACAATGACAAAACAACGGCTAACAAATCACTTTAATTTTCCTTTTTTTCCATTCACTTCACAAAAGTCAAAGTCCCCGGATCAGCCACTCACTGTTTGGGTCTCACTTTCTGCCCTTACACAGAACCTTCTCATGAAGAAGCTGAGTGTTTTGGTAGCAGAATGTCCAATGACTCCCAAGAAATAACACGTTGCCTTGTATCTCAGGAATTAAACCCATTTCCCATATTTGATACCATTCATTCTCATGCTCAGTAAGGCCCAGGGTTTTGGGGCTGAGATCAGACCCCAGATGGAGAGGAGTGGGACCAGTAGGACACACTTCCAAGGCTGGACCAGGGTGGCAGTCTCCCGGGTTCCATGCCAGCATCCCAAGTACAGGTGGACCCATGATGCAGACATGTGAAAGGGATCAGGGCAGATGGCAGAACCAGCTTTAGCCATTGACTCAGAAGTGAGGTTTGACATGGTGATTTGGAAAGCCATGTACCATGCCTGTACTCCTGGGCTGGGCGCATATTCGCACAATCCCCTCTTCTGAAGAAGGCACTTGACATTCTGATGACTCTCCAGGCATCACTGATGGATCAATTAACATTCATTAAGCACCTCCTGTGTGCCAGGCACTGTGCTAAGTGCTGGACTTGACCCTGGTTATCCACGACCCCAGGCGCAGCACTCAGCACACACCCGAGCATTGAGTGGGCACAGAATTCATGCTGCTTGACTCAATGAAAAAAGCTTTGATTCTCTTCCTACCGTCATTTGGGTCCTGGATGGTTTCGATCCTTCGAAACTGTGGTGTTTGATTCAACTGAGAGAAGACTCCTTGAGCTTCCTTTTCATTCCAGGCAGTGCACCTGGCTCTAGGGACCCAAAGACTAAACCAGACACTGTCCCTATCCCCCAACAAGGAACAGTGGTACAAGGAACACACACAGAGAGAGAGAGAGAGAGAGAGAGAGAGAGAGAGAGACAGAGACAGAGAGAGACAGAGAGAGAGAGGAGACAGAGAGAGAAACAGAGACAGAGAGAGACAAAGACAGAGGAGAGAGATGAAACAGAGAGACAGAGAGAGAGAGAAGGGGGAAAGGGAGGGGGGAGAAAGAGGAGAGGAGGGAGAGAAAGAAAGAGAGGGATAGAGACAGAGACAGAGAGCGCTAAACAGGGGCCTCATGGAGAGGACCCCTGAGTCTGGAAGGTCACAAGGACTCTGAGAGGTCTGCAGGGCCACATGTTTAGTCCAGCAGGAACACAGACAGGGCAGTGGTGGGAGCCAGAGGAGGAGGTGGCCACTGACTGGATGAGAGGGCTGAGCAGAGGGTGACTCTGAAGTTTCAAACCAAACTGGACTGGGAAGATGACAGAGCCCTCAAGCACAGGGAGGAGGATGGGCAAGTGAGGGGACCCAGAGAAGGTGCTCCATCTTGGAATTCGGAGACTGGGCAGAACTCTTAGAATGATCACCTTAACTGGATCCTCATGGCACCGTGACGAGGCACCGTTCTCTCTTTTACAGATGAAGAAACCCCAACCTCAAAACCAGCTCTTTCTAACCCACAAACAGCACACCCTCTGATGTATGCCACTGCTCCTCACCTCCTCCTTCTCTCTACAACTCCCTCTCAAGGGCTGGATGACCCTAGGCAGAGAGGGACAAGGCACAGCTGTGGAAGAGAGAAGGGATTTGCCATGATGGGGTGCATGAGAGAGCGCACTGGAGAGTGTTTGGGGTAGCTCAGGGCTCTGTCCTGTGGAAACCACAGACATCCAGGATGCTGTCTTGTACTCCAGCCTCCACCTTGCTCAGTGGAGGCCTGGAGGCAAGGTCAGACCTCTTCTCTCTCTTAGGACAAAGAAGACAACACATACCAGCTGGTGCCCTCCAGAACATGCTCTTGCTCTCTCTGTCTCCCTCTCTTCTCTCTGCTCCCCCTGACCCTTGGTATCTCTCTGTGTTTCTTTCTGTCTCCCTCTCTTCTCTCTCTCCTCTCCACCCCCTCTGTTTCTCTGTCTCCCTCTCCTCTATCTCTGTGTGTCTCTTTCTGTCTGCTTCTCTCTCTCTTCTCTCTTTCTCTACCCCGTTTCTCTCTTTCTCCCCCTCTTCTCTCTTTCTCTCTCTGTTTCTGTTTCTCTGTCTCCCTCTCCTCTCTCTGTCTCCCTCTCTTCTCTTTCTCTCCCCTCTCTCTCCTGTTCCGCTCTCTTCTCTATCTCTGTTTCTCTCTCTCTCTCTCTCTCTCTCTCTCTCTCTCTCTCTCTCTCTCTCTGCCTCTCGTTCTCTCTGGTGTGAACACATCAAAGCTGAGCTTAATGAGTTTCATCTCCTCCCCAGCTACCAGGCCCCAGTTACACCTCACTCATCCTTAACACACTGACATCTTGACACAAAACCTAGAAATGTACTGAAAAAGCAAGCCCATTGTGACAAAGTGCAGGGGGGTAGGAAGAGCCTGGGGACTCTGACTCCCACATTTCCTTATCTTTAAATTGGAGGAAAGGATCACGCTGATGTGAAGGCAGCACAATGTCAGCAATGATTCTGCATCCAAAGCCCCCAGAGTCTCCACAGTAAGATGCTGTCCTTCTTCTTTTGCTGCCTCTGGGTGTGCTTGCACCACCCCATTTCAGTTGGGGGGCTGGTCCCACACAATTCAGTAGACTCCATCTAAGATGCTGAGTGTTTCAGGGCAGTCGGACCATCAGGATGGGCTGGGGCAGGCGAGGAAGTCGATATGGCTGAGTCCCGTAGACTATTCCAGCTGGTGCACCAGAAGCACACCTGCCTACCAAGCTATATCAGAGGACTCAGTTTCTCATCCGTTCGTGACCAACAAGCGCTGCTTAAGTGCCTACTGTGTACCAGGCACTGGGTATACAAAGAAAGGCAAGGAAAGGGCCACCTTGGTCCCTGAGGAGCTCACAGTCTCACCAGGGGACATGACACTTACTAACAATATCCCTAATAGGGTAAATGGAGGTAATCTCCCAGGGCAGGTGGGCACTAGCTGTGTAGAAGGGAGATCTGAGCTGAGCCTTGGAGGAAGCCCTGGAAGCCAGCCAGGAGGTGAAAGTGCAGACCTGACCTGACCTTTGGGGATTCTCGTCCCCAAGAGACAAGGTTCTGTTCCTTGGTGAAATCCCAGCCAGGTGTGAAGCAGGAGGGGCTGGGAGCCGCCTTCATTCAGGCACAGTGTGCCTCACTTCTCCTTCTACAAAGATGGAAGATGCAGCTTCAGAGTTTCCCAGAAGGCCTAAGCCAGGGGCCTCAGGTCCATCACCCTGGGCCCAGGGACTCAAGAGAGCTCTTCTGACAGAGCCCCGGGGTTGAAGAAAGAACAAGGGAATTCCCTTTCAGCCTCGGGGAAGCTTCTTGACCATCCCCTGCACTCTAATGGTGAATTTCGCCAGCTGTGCCAAAGCCCAACCTTGCCTGCCCAAAAAATGAAACCGCCTTTTGTCACTGGCTCTGGCTATCCAACCCATGACATGGCCCAACACGGAGGCTTCCCAGAGCTGCCACTCTCGCCTCTCTTCTCCCTAGTCTCCCAGCCTCTCTCTCCTCCAACCTTTACCAAATAGCATGGGAGGTAGCTCCAGCACCCAGGTTATGTCCCCACAGGTGCCTCCTGCGTCTTCAGGCCACCCCACCCCTGCCCTTGTAAGCCAGGTGCCTCCATTCCCTTCTCACCTCTCTGAGGGCATCACCCCAGGTCCTGTTTCCCTCAGCTCACTCTCACTTCCTAATTGGTCTCCCCAATAAACAATCTTCCTAGAGCACACATGTGACAGTCACTTCCCTGCTCTACCATCTTGGGTGGCTTCCCATTACTTCTAGGGTAAAAACACAAACTCCATGCGCCTCTTGCCTGCTAGCTTCTGGGTTCCCCTTTCTCTAGAAGCTGCCTTAGAAAAGGCCCCAGATCTCAGCCCAGCGTCTGGTGCGCAGGAAGGGCTCACCGAGGCTCTGAAATCCTTCCCACTCTACCTCTGGCCCCCCTTTCTGGGCTTCTCCCCAATGGCCTGTTCCTCTTCCCTGATGCTGTCTCCTGCCTCTGAGCACATCTGCAATGGTCTCCACCCCCTCTGCTTCTTAGACTCTCCAGGGCTCAATTCAGGGGCCACATAGGGAAGCCTTCCCTGATCCCAGTTGTTGGGGTTTTGTTCCAGATCCAAAGACCTTATATGGACCCTTTGGTGTCAACCAACCTTGGACTTCCCCAGGAGAGTGCAAGCTCCCTGAGAAGAGGGAGAAGTGCCCTTCCTTGGTCTTAAGAAATGCTTATGAAGTGAAAAGGGTGCATGTGAATGAGCTGTGGCCGCTGTCACCCCAACAATGACACAGGTGGCCAGAAGCGGTGGGGCCTTGGTGGGGCTGGAGTGGAGGGTCCTCTCACTCCCACCCCAAACTATCCAAAGCCTCAGAGGAAGGCCTCCCTTGCCCTGGGGAAAATCTCCAGGAGGATTTATAGATGGGAAGGGCAGCTAAATGGTGCAGTGGACAGAAGGCTAGACCTGGAGTCAGGCAGACCTGAGTTTAAATCCGGCCTCAGACACTTACTAGCTGTATGACCCTGGGAAAGTCACTTTACCAGATGAGCTGGAGAAAGAAATAGCAAACTGCTCTAGTATCTTTGCTAAGAAAACCCCAAAATGGGGTCACAAAGAGTCAGACATGATTAAACACCAACACAGGCTCAGAGGGGTAAGTAAAGCAAAGGGTGGATTTGTCCTGAGGAGCTGCTGCTGCCCACAGGCCCCCCTCCCCCCAGGGGAGGGCTCTGGCCTTACCTTGATGATGATTTCGGCTTTCCCTTCAACATCTTCAGCTGGCTGGAAGAGCTGACTCTGATACTGCTGAAACAAGGAGACATGGGCTGTATTTGTTACCACACAGGACGGGGCCATGGGCCAGCTGCTGTGAGTTCTAGACACGCTCTCTTTCTCAAGCATGCACATATGGGACACGTGGGAGACATTTATGGGCAACCTCCAGGTCAAGATAATTACTCCTGGAAGACCACCCCACCCTGGGGCCCTTCCCCTCCCACCTCAGGTCAGTGCCATCCACTTCCACGTGGGCAGCACCACCACTCAACAGGCTGCTTCAGGGGCCACTGACTGGAAAGGCTTGATATTTATGATAAGCATGAGACTCTGGGAAGAGATGCAGAGAGAGAATGTAAAGTCTCTGCTCCTATGAGCCCTGCATTCCAACAGGAGACCACGGATACTCCACTAAGTACATACAAAGTAAACCAAACATCCCCTGTAGAGGGAGGATCTCAAGACCTCCTGCTGGAAGTGGTGCCACAGTAGTTGTGTAGGAGGCAGAGGGGAGGAGGAAGGGTGCTCAAGGCATGAGGGATTGTCTGTGCAAAGGCATGGCGGTCCTGGGTGAAGACCAAGTCCAGGCTGACTGGTGGAGGTGGGATTCAGCCTGTGGAGGGCTTTAATGTCAAGCATGTTTGGCTTTTTTCAAAGAAGCAAAGAGGAGCCAGCAGAGTGTGCTGGGGGGTGGGGGTGGGGGGGGGGAGGGCATTCCTGTCTTCACAGGGGGGAGACCAACGAAGAGGTGGCTGCAAGGGTCTGGGGCATGTGGAGGAATGCTCTCTCTCATGTTGTCCCATGATATCAACACAACAGCCCTTGGCATCCCATGGAGCCAGACAGATGAGGCAAGAAGTTGGAATATTCATCCTTATGACCCAGTGCTTCTGAACAGCAGGATGGCTAACTGAAGAATAGCAAAGCTGCTGCTTCTGTCAAGCGAGGGTACCAACGCTGACGCACACCACGGCAGGCCTCTCCATCAGATGCAGGCACCCATGTGGCTGCCATTCAGCTAGGGGAGACCACTGGGGAGCAGGGCCACCCCCCTTCCTTCATCCTCTCTCCTCAACCTCTGCTCAGACCACACACTCCCCTGCCCCCTTGTTGGCCAGCCCTTTATTCACAGCAAAGAGCAGGATGTGGTTCCCTACACCAGCAGGCACGTGCCTCAGGGACATGATTGAGACTGTATAGATGAGGAAACAGGGACTTCCCCAGCGTGACTGATTTGCACACGTTCACACAGATAACAGACATTAAAGGGAGCACTGGAATCCGCATCTTTGTGACTCCAAGTCCAGTAATCTACCCATTGCACCCATGGCCCCATTCCACTTTAAATATCTTCAGCCCCTTGGGAGCCAGTTGGAAATAAAGTGGGAGGAAAGCCAAACAGGCTTATCTGTGAGTAGGCCCTAAGGCTCTGGCAGATTAAAGACTTGGCTAAGATCACCTTTGGGGACCCAGAGAGACAAAGGGCAACAGGGAGGGCACAAGGGGCAGGAGTCAGCTGCCACACGATGTCCAAGAAGCAGCTGGAATGAAGGGGAAAGCATTTATTAAGCACTTACTGCACGCTAGGCAATGAGCTTACAAGGACAAAAAGCAAGCTGGCTCCTGCTCCCAAGGAACTCACACTTTGATAGGAGGCAAGGGCAGGTACAGGGCAGGTGGCAAAGCCTAGAGAACCTTAGGACACAGCAACAGGGGAGACAGCAGGGCCTGCTGGTGCTCCAGCTCACCACAAGGCTAACTGGTTGGTCATTGTCCTTCATGCTAGAAGATCACCAAGATGACATCATGATGTTGGGGTCAAGGTGCAGTGCATCCAACTGTACCTGATCAAGCTGATACAAGCTCGGAAGGCTCTACCACAGGTCTGGCACAAATAGTCCATGTGAACATTTGGAGTGGATTCTCTGAATCTGCGCATCCTGCATTTCCTTTGAGCCATTTCAATTCTGCTTTGCTCATAGAGCACAGCACCTTTTCAGATGTGGGCATGCCATGCTGGACGGTCCTGTGCCAATGTCTCCCATGTCACACAATCGATTCCAAAGTTCTTCAGAGTGACCTTGACAGTGTCCTTGTGTCACTTCTTCTGACCACCATGTGAACACTTGCCCTGTGGAAGTTCTCCATAGAGTAGTCTTTTTGGCAAGGGTACATTTTGCATTTGAACTATGTGGCCAGCCCATTGGAGTTGCACTCTCTGAAGCAGAGTGTGAATGCTTGGCAGTTCAGTTTAAGTAAGGACCTCAGTGTCTGGCACTTTATCCTGCCAGGTGATCTTCAGAATTTTCTTAAGACAATTCAAATGGAAGCAATTCAGTCTCCTGGCAGGGCACCGGTAGACTGTCCAGGTTTCCCAGGCATACAACAATGAGGTCAGCACCACAGCTCTGTAGACCTTCAGTCTGGTAGTCAGTCTAATACCTCTTCTCTCCCACACTTTCTTTCAGAGCCTCCCAAACACTGAGCTAGCCCTGGCAATGCATGTGTCAAACCTCATCATCCATGTGTACATCCCTAGGGAGTACACTGCCAAAGTAAGTGACTTTATCCACAGCATTCAGAACTTCTCCATTTGCTGTAACCAAGAGCTCCACATATGGGTAGTGTGCTGGCCGAGTGGCAGAGAATCAATCCATACTTTGTTGCATCTCAGCTTCAGAGGCTGCACAATCAACCAGAAGGTACACAATTGATGACTCCAATCTAACTCAAGCTATGTGACAATAAAGCAGCCCAGAGTGGTTCTCCAGTTGTCTGGGGAGGAGGTGGTGAGGGGGGAAGGGACAGGGGAAGAACAGTCTCTTAGCAGTGGGCCTTTCCACCTCTCAGACATCCTGGAGGGGCTCTGGATAGCTGGGGTTGAAGGGATGGTGGAAGGGTACTTTGAGAAGGAAGGCCAGTCACGTAAAGACGGTGAGAGAGAACAGATAGCCAACTGTACAATGAGGCATGACTGGAACAGCTTATCCCAAAAGGTTGAACTGAACAGGAAGGGGTCACTTTCAAAGGCCTCTTTTAGAGTGACCCTGTACAAAGGTCCCTAGTACAGTATGTGGCACCTGCATTTGGGAGGAGAGGGGGAAGTGGCACAGTCGCCAATGGGTCCCTTCTACTGGAGGATGGGCTCAGATTGATGACATCAGATTCTGATCAGTAAAAGCAGCCTGACTTCAGCAAGGATGAATCATGGCAGGGGCTCTTCAACCCTATTTTTCAAAGGTTATTAGGCCAGACAATTGGGAATGCTGGCTTTCAGGAAAGTATCTGACAGTCTCTTTTGTTATTCTCATGAACAAGATGGCAGAGAGAAAAGATGGCAGCAAATCAGGTTTGGAGGGGGTTAGTGGCCAGTTGGGAGGGAGGGCTCTAGGTGTCTCTCCAAGATCCCCACTTAGCTCCCTGTTGCTTACTCTCTGAAGCACACTCACCAAATTTCCAAATCACAGAACACAAGGCAATGGTGGGGGCAGCGGTGAGGAAGTCTAACACCAAGAATATGCTCTAGACCATGATAGCCACCTCCAAATATTTTAAAAGCTCTCACAGGAAGAGAAATGAGATGTGTTTTCCTCAGCTCCAGAGGACAAAACTAGAAGCAATGGGTAAAAGTGTAAAAGAAGCAGACCTGAAGGAAAGCCTCCTTCGTATCAGTACTTTCCAGAAACAGAAGGGCTTCCTTGGAGGCGAAGGCTGGCTGCTTCGAAGTGTTGGGCCATGTGACTACACTGGAGTCTTCCGAATGGCCAGAACGCTCTGGGCACAGCTTCTATTCCAAAGCCTCGGGGCTGTGTCTAGGGGCAGCATCTCACAGCCTCTGGATGCATGTTCAGTCCTTTCAATCTACTCTACCTAACCCCATTTGCAGCTTTCATGGCAACGATACTGGGGTGGCTTGCCATTTCCTTCTCCAGCTCACTTTACAAATGAGGAAACCGAGGCAAGTGACACGCCCAGAGTCTGAGGCCAGACTTGAACTCAGGAAGAGGAGTCCTTCTGACTCTATGCACTGGGGCGCCACCTAGCTGCTCACCAGTCCTACACACAAGCATTCCAACAACTAGCAGGTGATCTTCAGGCCAATCACAAATCACAGGCAAACACAGCATTTCGGACGTAGGGCTAATGGCATCTGCTCTGCTCTGAGTGTCCTCCCTACCCCAGGGCATTTCAGCACCTTGATCTGGACAGCTCTGAGGCCAGACTCTGCTGAGAGTACTCCTACCAAGTGGGCCCAGCTCCTCCCCAGGTTCCACCATTTCCTTCTTCTATGGCATCAGAGAACTTGCTTCCCCAAAGAATTACTGGGAAGTGAAACCAGTGTCCTTCCCAGACAAGCAAGCATCCCCCACTGACAGACCCCCAGAAGGAAGGACTCTAGGACAGCTGGATTTGTGCGAAATCACATCCTTCCTTGGACAAAAACCTGCCGATGAGCTGGAGACTCAAGATACCAGCTTCCCTCAAGGCAACACCTACTGGCCCAGCCAGCCCTCTGGCCTCAGAGACCTAGGATGACAAGGTCAGTCACTTGGACAATGACGTTCATGAAAGACCAAGAGATGTGGATATAAACCACTAGTGCTTCATCTTTCTAGTAATAGAAGAACTGATCCTGCAAGACATGCTGTCACCTTCCTCTTTTCAGGGATTACTTCAGGCAAGAAAATTTCTGACTGCTGAACATTTTGGCATATTTTTACATCATTATTTTCCCTACATTTTCAATTTCTAAAGTGTAGGATCAGAATTACAACAAGAACCTGAAAAATCTTAATTCTGTTATATAAAAAATGGGGAAATGACTTCAGCCTTAGTTTTTAGCAGTGTGGTCTAGTTTCCCAAGGGAGGAAGGAGAAAGGAATGAACAAGTCTATTCTATTTTCCAAAATATTTGTTCTCCCAAATTACCAACACCAGTCATTGAATACAAATGGGAAATGGAACATTTTCCCCTAAATCTGGCAGGTTTTTGATTTTCAAAAGAAAAATGCTGAAACTATTCCAAGTATTGTTTAAAATGTTGAGTAAGAAAAAAGTATTTTTAATCATTTGATGCCTTAAGGCAAAGGGATGACGGAGGGAATAAACTCAAGGTTTATTGATTGAGGCTGTTTGCATGGGGGTGGGGACTTTTCATTCTTTCAGAGAGGGAGTTAAATTGCTGAGGAACAAAAGTATATATCAAAAGGAAATATTAGCTCTTAGGAAGAACTGGGCCAATCCAGGGCCCTGAAATCCAGAGCCTCACTAAGGGACAGAACTGAAAACAATTCACAATGCCAGGAGGCAGGGAGGGAGGGGCTCCTGAATTCCTACTGTGGACATGCCACCTGCCTGGGGAGGATAATTTCCTATATCATGAAGGCAAAATTCATGACTTCAAAGAAGACCATGAACATGCCTGAATGGTTTGGAATCGCAGGATATAAGGAATTCTCTAAGTAGAAGGCACAGGAATTAAAGCATGTATTCAAACTCCAAAGGGCCAGGCCCAAGAACCAATGCCCCCAATTTGATATTGTCTTAAGAACCTTCCAGATCCAATAAGCGCGCCTCACAATAGTAACCAGGAGGTTACAGAGAAATATTATGGCAGCAAGCCAAACCATACTTGCGCTTTCCCCTCAATGCTAGGGCCCTCCTGCAAGAAGATCACTCATGGGTCCTAAGTCCCTGCTCAGCACTCTCCGATCTGTATGCTTCAGAAGCTGGCTCTTGGCTGTTCTCAGTGCTCAGTCTTCAGTTTCTGCTCCTCCTGATCCTCAGCTTCTCCAGCTTCTACTGCTCCTCAGCTTCCCCTCCAGTTTCTATGGCTCTGGCTTCTACTGATTCTGCTTCCGCTGCTCCTCCTTTTCCTGCTTCCGCCATGTCTGCTTCTCCAAGCTCTGTTCTCTCTTTTTATACAGTCTTTAGATGTCATCTGACTGACTAGAACATCATCTGATGGACCAGAACTTAGGCCCATGCCACTGGCTCTGGTCTTACCAACTCCCCTTAGGGCCTTGAGGGCTTCACACACATGTTGGCTTAGCACCTAGTAACTAAGGGTTTGGGGCCTACTTAGGAACAAAGATCTAATCAGACCTCCCTTGGTTGGCCCCACCTGGAGCCCCAGCTGAGGCCTACTCAATGGGCAGGAAAGATCTTTTCACTTACTGATTGCCTTTACATCCCCACATCCCAAACATGTGAAGACAGTCATCCATGTCACTGGACCCCTCTGAAAACTCTAGATAAGAATGGGTACGAGGTCTTCTTCAAGCTGCACCCAGGAAAAGCCCCCGAGGAATACCCTCCTGCTCTCTGGCAAGGGTCTGGAGCACAAAGTGCTTCCATTCTATCCACTGTAAGCAAAGGTCACCAAACCAGCAAGAAATCTTCAGA
Organism: Trichosurus vulpecula; assembly: GCF_011100635.1. Lineage (NCBI taxonomy): Eukaryota > Metazoa > Chordata > Mammalia > Diprotodontia > Phalangeridae > Trichosurus > Trichosurus vulpecula. The sequence goes on along the minus strand of NC_050578.1, from coordinate 284,305,057 downwards.
ACACTAGAGGAAGATTTTTACCAGATGCCTCTTTCCTTCCCCTGGCCATTCTTCAACCCAATAGCCAAGGCAGTGTTTACCTACCCTTCCTGTGTTTAGGGAATTTCTGTATCTAAAGGCAGGACTTGGGAAGGAAGCATAGAAGGAACAAATCTGGAGATGGTGTAGTGAGTCAGCTGTTTGTGCTGGGTCAGCCTGGGAGACTCCCATTTCTAAAACCTTGTTTAAAATGCTGAATACATGGCAGCATAAGATGGTAGTGTACACACTAACAATTCCACCTCCCCCTGATACTGTAATGAGGGAGAAGCCAAGGTGACCCTAATGCCAGCTCCTCATAATTTATGTGGGTCAATTAAGAGACAAGACAGCACTAACCAAATCCCCTCATCTGAAACACAGACCAATCAAGTGTGTCTTTCTGTTACATGGAAATTGCTTACTCCTGTGCATAAAAAGCAGGGCACAGACTGAATCCTGGCTGGCCCACCCAATGCTTACTGCCTTGGCATACTGAATAAACTCCTTTTAACTGTCTCCCTGAGTTTGCTTCATCAATGATGGCAAGGCCCCAACGAAGATTCATTAATTTGGGTAAACCAGGCAGGACAGCCTTTTGCAGGTGACTATCACTGAGAGATAGCCTGCTCCACCCTGTAGCAGACTGGACCTATGTCCAAATGAGGGTTGGAGTGGACTCCCCCAGAAGTTAGTCAGTCATGAAATGAACAGAGAATTAAACTTTCCAAACCCAGAAAGGATAAGGAGAAACAGGCTCCGAATTCAATCTGATTCTTTCTCATTCGTGCATAAAGAAAAAAAGTGGTGCATATGTATGTGAGAGATGGGTAAAAGTTAGGGAAAGTTAGGTTTCCACAGAAGAGTTAATTAAGTTCCACAGAATAATTGTCAGCTTGAACAAAGAAGGAGTAAAAATCAACCAGGATGAGGGTCCCCAATCAATGGGAATAAAGTTTGCGGTTTTGCAGAAACCACAGATTCAGGATGTTATTCAGGATGTTAGGAAAACTGGTCTAAACCCGCCAGAAGACGGTCAGGGTTGAAGAGAAAGCTGGGTCAAATGGCTACCATGCATGCTTAATTGGCTAACTGAATATTACCTTACACACCCACAGGAGGAGTTTTCTGCCATTTTTGAACATGGGATGTATGTCAAGGTGGGGGGAACATACCAAGGAGTTGCATGTTGGGGGCGTATAGGGAAGATTGTAACCCAAAAGGAAGTGGACCAATCCATTCCCTGAAGGGAGGTACTGTGCTGATGGTGCAACAATCTACGTCAATCTAACAGAATAAAGTTGGTCTCACTCCTGTATTTCTCACTCCCCCTTCCTAGAGAAGAGTGGAGTCTGCTCCGGGCCAGGCATGTTTACCAATTTCTTTGGACTCCTCAACAATAATAAATTGCCCTTAATACCTGAATTTCAGTGTCAAGCATATTTCTAACATGCAGAAGAAGGCAGCTGGTGAATTCTGGTCCTTGCCCAATATCAGATCACCAAATAACAGAATGGTAAAGGAATACATGTAAAAGCCTGGCATAAGGGAACACTACCCACTAAGCTCGAGCAGTAGAGTTCAGTTTGGACTGAACTCAGTAACCAAGGCTTTTAACTGTGGGAGAGAAATTTGGCCAGATAAATACAGGACCCTGCACATGCTAAAAACCAGACTTTAAGAACCCAGAACTTAGGAAAAACAGAGGACGGTGCTGCAGGGTGGCACTTTAAAACTGAGACTGCCCCTCATTCCCATGTCCCTACAATGTAGATTTCTCAAAAAACAAAGACTTCTTTAAGACACACTTAAGAAAGCACTTTTGTAGGGAATAATCAGAGAAAAAGGAAGTAAAGATTTTGGCAGGCCCCAGGAAGGGAGGCTTGATGCAGCTTCCACTTCAGAAGCCTCTGGCTCACACAAGGTCTCTTTAGCACAGAGGGGACTGCAGTGAGTCAGAACAGAAAGGGAACTAAGAAAGGTTTTGGAAAATTAATGGAGTTTCCATACAGCTTTCCCAGCTGTTACTAATATTAAGCAGAGGCTTACTTTTACTGACTTTTGATTAGACTTTCAGTGGGAGATAAGGAGGAAAAATTTCAAGGTTCTTTCTTTCTCTCTGCCTTCAAAACCCTGGCTAGCTTGGAGATTGCAGAGATGAAGACAGACGAGAAAAAGAAGGAAAGCTTTTTCCTGGTTTGTAGAAATTTACGGCATTGTAACTGAAGTGTAATCTCTAAATTATGGCAGCTGCTAAAACATTTCAGTGGATTTTTGGAGGTTTGCAGCTAGGATTCAAATGAAGCCCAGACAACCCCTCTCCCCTTCCTGAAGGGCAATAGATGTATTGTTCTAAGAGAAGTTGATGTCACCTACTCAAGAATAAGGACAGATGAAACTATTTTGAAATGACTCTACAGAATTTAATTGTTGGGGGGCGGAGCCAGGATGGCAGCTGGAAGGCAGGAACTAGCACGAGCTCCCCACCAAGTCCCTCCAAAAACCTATAAAAAATGGCTCTGAACCAATTTTAGAAGTGCAGAACCCACGAAATAGCAGAGGGAAGCAGGGCTCCAGCCCAGGACAGCCTGGATGGTCGCTAGGTGAGGTCTATCATGCACGGAGCTGGGAGCGGGGCAGAGCGCAGCATGGGCCGCACAGACGAACCAGACCAGGAGCCGGGCAGAGCAGGCCCTGGTGCCCTGAATCAGTGAGCTGTGGCAGTTGCCAGACTTCTCAACCCACAAACACCAAAGACAACAGAGAAGGTTAGTGGGAAAAGCTTCGGGGAGTGAAAAGAGTTTGAGGTTCAGCCACCACCCCTGGGGCAGCGGGGGTGGCACAGCTACCAAACTACAGCTGCAGTTGCTTCTGGCCCCAGGCCCAGCTAGTGGGAGGAATTAAGTGGCAGATCAGAGCAGGAGTGCAGAGCCTGCTTAAGATTTTGTCAGGTCCAGGTTGGCAGTCCTTGGGGAAGGAGGAGTGCTGGTGTGGCAGGGCTGGCTGTGTAGAAATAGCTCTGAAATCAGTGGTGCATCCCCTCAAGCTTGGAACAAAGTACTCTTTCCTCTACAAGCAGTCATACCCCGCTGAAAAACTCAAGGGTCAAGTAAGTTGGCTGGGAACATGGCCAGGCAGCAAAAACACGCTCAGATTCAGTCTCAGACTTTGGAATCTTTCTTTGGTGACAAAGACCAAAACATACAGCCAGAAGAAGTCAACAAAGTCAAAGAGCCTACAACAAAAGCCTCCAAGAAAAACATGAACTGGTCTCAGGCCATGGAAGAGCTCAAAAAGGATTTGGAAAAGCAAGTTAGAGAAGTAGAGGAAAAATTGGGAAGAGAAATGAGAATGATGTGAGAAAACCATGAAAAACAAGTCAAGGACTTGCTAAAGGAGACCCAAAAAAATACTGAAAAAAATACTGAAGAAAACAACACCTTAAAAAATAGACTAACTCAAATGGCAAAAGAGCTCCAAAAAGCCAATGAGGAGAAGAATGCCTTGAAAGGCAGAATTAGCCAAATGGAAAAGGAGGGCCAAAAGACCACTGAAAAATACTACCTTAAAAATTAGATTGGAACAAGTGGAAGCTGGTGACTTTATGAGAAATCAAGATATTATAAAACAGAATCAAAGGAATGAAAAAGTGGAAGACAATGTGAAATATCTCATTAGAAAAACCATTGACCTGGTAAATAGATCCAGGAGAGATAATTTAAAAATTATTGGACTACCTGAAAGCCATGATCAAAAAAAGAGCCTAGATATCATCTTTCAAGAAATTATCAAGGAAAACTGTCCTGATATTCTATAGCTAGAGGGTAAAATAGAAATTGAAAGAATCCACAGATCACCTCCTCAAATAGATCCCAAAAAGAAATCTCCTAGGAATATCGTAGCCAAATTCCAGAGCTCCCAGATCAAGGAGAAAATACTGCAAGTGGCCAGAAACAATTTGAGTATTGTGGAAACACAATCAGAATAACCCAAGATCTAGCAGCTTCTACATTAAGAGATTGAAGGGCTTGGAATACGATATTACGGAGGTCAGTAGAGCTAGGATTAAAATCAAGAATCACCTACCCAGCAAAACTGAGTATCACGCTCCAAGGCAAAATATGGATTTTCAATAAAACAGAGGACTTTCAAGCTTTCTCAGTGAAAAGACCAGAGCTGAATAGAAAATTTGACTTTCAAACACAAGAATCAAGAGAAGCATGAAAAGGTAATCAAGAAAAAGAAATCACAAGGGACTTACTAAAGTTGAACTGTTTTGTTTACATTCCTACATGGAAAGATGACGTGCATGATTCATGAGACCTCAGTATTAGGGTAGCTGAAGGGAATATGCATATATATATATATATATATATATATATATATATATATATATACACATATATATGTGTGTGTGTGTATATATGTGTATGTGTATGTGTGTGTGTATGTATATAGTGTGTGTGTGTGTATATACATATATATATATATATAAATATATAGAAAAAGAGAGAGAGAGGGCACAGGGTGAGTTGAATAGGAAGGGAGGATATCTAAAAAAAAAAATCAAATTAAGGGATGAGAGAGAAATATATTGAGAAAGGGAGAGGCAGAATGGGGTAAATTATCTCACATAAAAGTGGCAAGAAAAAGTAGTTCTGTAGGAAGGGAAGAGGAGGCAGGTGAGGGGGAATGAGTGAATCTTGCTCTCATCAGATTTGGGTATCTTACCCCACAGGAAAGAAGGAGGAAGAAGATAAAAAAGGGGGGATGATAGAAGGGAGGGCAGATGGGGGAGGAGGTAATAAAAAACAAACACTTTCGAAAAGGGACAGGGTCAAGGGAGAAAATTCAATAAAGGGGACAGGAAGGAGCAAAATACAGTTAGTCTTTTACATCATGAGTATTGTGGAAGGGTTTTACATAATGATATGCATGTGGCCTATGTTGAATAGCTTGACTTCTTAGGGAGGGTGGGTGGGAAGGGAAGAGGGGAGAGAATTTGGAACTCAAGTTTTAAAACAGATGTTGAAAAACAAAAAAAAAGTTTTTGCATGCAACTAGAAAATAAGATACACAGGCAATGGGGCGTAGAAATTTATCTTGCCCTACAAGAAAGGAAGGGAAAAGGGGATGGGAGGAGAGTGGGGTGACAGAAGGGAGGGCTGACTGGGGAACGGGCAACCAGAATACACGCCATCTTGGAGTGGGGGGGGAGGGTAGAAATGGGGAGAAAATTTGTAATTCAAACTCTTGTGAAAATCAATGCTGAAAACTAAATAAATTAAATTTTAAAAAAAAGCACTGAAGGGGTTGTGCATGGAAAAAAATTAAAGAAGCCCTGAATTTGAAAAAAAAAAGACAAAAACAAAAGAATTTAATTGTTTAGGTAAACTCGTGCAAAAGTCACCTAAATTGAAATAGACTCTGCAGCTCCAGAAGTCAAAGTGTTGTGTATCAGGAATTCTGTACAGGAGATTTGGCAGAATGTTAGATGATTGGAAATGAGATGGACTTCAGAGAACAGCGAAGGTAAAGAGAATGGGAGAATTTGAGTGTAAAAGGAAAGACTCCTTTAAAAATCAAAGTGACTGGAGGGATATAAAAAGGAAGGGGGAAAGTTTTAAGCACATAGGGATGAGAGGAGAATGGGTTGAAAGCTAAAGAAATTGGAGTGTTTGCACAGACAGTGTGAATGGAGGGTTTGGAGTTTGGAAAGAAGTGTGAGAAGCTTTTTGATTTCACTGAGATAAGGATTTGAGAAACTTTTTAGAGAAATCCTGATTAGCAATTTCAGACAGCCTGTATTCTATCAAGTGATAACTTTCACCAAATGGAAACCCTTGGACATAAACTTGAATCATGAAATTCTCAATCCTCAGAGACTTGAGGGCTCCAAAGAAGCGGGATGGGAATGTGAAACTGCGACATGGAGCCCCTCCCCCAACCCCTTGAGAGTTTCCTGGGATTAAAACTGAAAAAGAATAGTAGCCCCTTGGGAAAGGTGAGACTCACACTTTATCTGCCCTGGAGGGATTAGGTTAAGAATACAGAGGAAATTGAAAGGGACCAAAAAGGTTTGTGGGATAGTGAAAGTGTCACTATGAATCTTTGAAAAGGAGCTAACTGAAGTAGTGGGCTCTGAAATTTGAGGTACTGGCAGCTAATGGCCCTTGGGAAAATCAAGATTTTGAATGTTACCATTAGTGATCATAAATTCGGATCTGATTTGGTGAAAATTTGTCCTGAAACTAAATCATAATGTGGTCTCATTTACAGTGAGATGCATTCTCCTATTAGGATAATTGTGGTAAATCAAAATTAATGCAAAATATTTTTGCCATTTGGCATCAAGGCAATATAATGTATTTGGAGAATGCACAGATCAGGAAAACCTGAGTTCAAATCCAGTCCCAAAAACTTATTGGCTGTGTGAACTTAAACAAGTTATTTCAACCCTTTCCCAAAATTCACTTCCCTGTTGGGGGCTGCTGTGAGGACCACACAACATAATAATCATAAAGTGCTTAGCGCAGTGCTTGACAAATGGCAAACACTATATAAACATTAGTAAATGTAAGTACTCTATATTGGTCTTGAATGTAATCAGTACAGAATGCCAAACATGATCAAATGAATGATTCTCTATGGAAGATGGTTTGGAAATACATTCACCTGAATCACCAGCCATCGGACTAGAAATAAGTTGTGTTTCTTGTTTTAGATACATATGATGTGGATGTTACTACTGTGTTTCTACAATTTTTCTTATATTGTGAAATTTGGGAAACCACTGTATCAGAAAAGTAACTTTTCTTTTCGATTATGAACTAAACTGTTAAAACAATGTGGTCAAAATACTTGAAAACTGTCAAATATTTAAAGGGATACGTTTTACTCTAAAATGCATAATGATACCTTACTGTTGTGAGAAAAAATAGCAAAGTCTTCTTTACATTGTCTTTATCTGGAAGGCTCCTTGGGACTTTGTACTTGGGCAAGGTCCTAAGATATTATCAGCCCTGTTGACCACATTATAAAATTCTAAAGTAATTATTTGAGAAACTAGGACCACTCCCAGGCAAAGTGGGGAAACTTAAAAGTTTGCACGTAATACAGTTTCATCTGACCATCACTTGGGAAAATTATGAAATTGTATTTGTTAATAAATAATATGTACTGAAGTTACATCTTTGAACTTATTAACAAGAGACCTTACTTTGAAAGATTTCCTTTTGCCTTAGGGGTTACTAGGCATATGAATATGTTAGTCTGGAGACTTAATGTAGTCAGCATTTTCTGGGGTTCTGAGTCAACCATCATGAATTCACTGTATGTGTGAAACTCCAAATGTGGTTATTCTTTATGAAGGATAAATGAAATGTCCTTATATGCATTCATTGTTAAATGATGTTGCAACACGAGAAAAACAATAATAATCTAGCCGTAAGCTGTGATTAGTGAAATTTTGCTCTTTGAGGTAAAATCTTGTGGGACTGTAATTTGATATTTTTCTGAGATTTGATTACAGATATGATTGAATTGTCCTTAAGCCAATAGTCCAGGGTATCATCACATGTTGCATAAAAGGAAAGAAGTCTAAGAGCTACTACAGGTGTGCCTGAGAAAGTTGAGGGGATGACCTTATGAAGGCAAAGGTAGGAGCCTCTTGACTCAGTTTCTCCACTGTGCCATTTCCTTTCTGAACAGGCAAATTTTCTCACCTGGTTAATTCTGAGCCTGGCTTTTGATGCTTTATGAATAATGTGGAACTTTGCTACATAATTGGCTATTGACTATGACTCTCACCTGGAATCAAACAAAGCTACAGGAGGTTTTCCCTGTTATAGCTTGTGCCCTTGAAGGGACAGTTTTGATACTGTCATAACCATGTCCCTCCTTTTTCCTTTCACAGCAAACTTATCTATAATCAGGGCAGGTGAATTGGAGACGTTTCGTCATTTCAATCTATATCTATTAATTAACAGATTAATGCTTATATATCTGAGTTACTAGAATAGAACACAAGATAGCTTCCAAATGTTTCTAACTGGATATATAGGCCTTGAGTATGTTTTAGTAATAAGTTCTCAAAATTGAAGTAAGAATTTTACATATAAAATTGCATTAATAATTGTAAAGAATTTTAAGTAATTTTTTCTGCTTATTTTGAAGTATGTGTGATAATATGAAGAGAGAGAAGGGCTCAATTTATAAGTCAGACCCTCATGGATCCTTTTCTGAAGTCTGAGTTAGTTTTCACCACGTGAACTAGTTACTGGAAAAGCAAATTTAGAAGGTTGTATGTACTAAATTGTACTGAATCTTTTTATCGGTAGATTTTAGCAGAATTACCTAGGAAACTCTACAAGTGACTTGGAAGCAGAGCAGCAGATCTACCAGGAGAAGCCCCATTCAGAGCTTCCCTGAGAAAGAGGCCTATTCCAAAATGTCCAAGGAAGATGTTTCCAGGGACCAAACAACTCCAAGGGGCACCTAGGACTCAACAATGAAGCGGGCTGATTAAATGAACATTGGGAGTAAGTTACCAGGTAATAAGGAGACTTGATGGCATTTAATATTGATGATTATTAGCATGTTACTCTGGCTTTTTGGGCTCAGGGTGTTTATGGTTGCCCTAATTCCTTTTACTGATTGTTTGGGAAAAGGACCATTCCTGCTTTGGTTTATATTAACTTCACCTGACCAAAACTTGACTTACGGAACAACACCGTCAACTTTTCAACACTCCTCAGGTGGAGATCAAAGGGAAGTCCAAAGCCCCTGCAAGGATTTCACTACTCTAGGGAATTGTGCAAGAGAGAATGTCCCTGACGCTGAGTTTTCCTGGTTCCTTTTTCTTGTCCTCCTTAAGGGACACAGGAGATTCTGACTCTGCTTAACTAAGTTTCTTCGACTTTCATGACATTGAAGGAAATATGGGATTATGAATTTTGTAATTCTCATGGCCACAGAGCATTTGTGTCCTGTTGTAGGTGCAAAGCTTAGAGCTGGGGCAGCTAGGTGGCGCAGTGAGTAGAGCACCAGCCCTGGAGTCAGGAGGGCCTGAGTTCAAATCCAGCCTCAGCGACTTGACACATTTACTAGCTGTGTGACCTTGGGCAAGTCACTTAACCCCAATTGCCCTGCCTTCCCCCCTCCAAAAAAAAAAAAAAAAAAGAAAGCTTAGAGCCACTACTGCTTACTCCATTTGATTCAGCACAAGAGATCAGCAGGATGCAGTTGTCCAACTGCGGATGGTTAGTGCCAAAGGGGCCATTATGGGAAGTCAGCTGTTTGTGCTGGGTCAGCTTGGGAGACTCCATTTCTAAAACTTGTTTAAAATGTTGAATACATGGCAGCATAAGATGGTAGTGCACATGTTAACAATTCCACCTCCCCCTGATACTGTAATGAGGGAAAAGCCAAGGTGACCTAATACCATCTCCTCATAATTTCCATGGGTCAATTAAGAGACAAGGCAGCACTAACCCTATCCCTTCATCTGAAACACAGACCAATCAAGACTGTCTTTCTGTTACATGGAAATTGCTTACTCCTGTGCATAAAAAGCAGGGCACAGATTGAATCCTGGCTGGCCTACCCAATGCTTACTGCCTTGGCATGTTGAATAAATTCCTTTTAACTTTCTCTTCCTGAGTTTGCTTCATTAATGAAAGGCCCCGATGAAGATTTCTTTTAATGACAGTTTTTATAATGGATGTATACATGGTGTGGGAGTGGCAGGGAGAGAAACAGGGAGAGAGGAGGGGGAAGGAGAGAAAGAGGAGGGGGGAGGGGGGAGAGGTGGGGAGAGAGAGGGAGAGAGAGAAAGAGAGAGAGAGAGACAGAGAGAGACAGAGACAGAGGGAGACAGAGAGAGATGGAGGAGGAAGAGGAGGAGGAGGAGAAGGACAGAGACAGAGAAAGAGAGAAAGAGAAAAAGAGAAAGAAATACACACAGAGAAACAGAAGAGAGGGAGAGGCAGAGAGAGACAAAGAAGACAAGGAAGAGACAGATAAAGGGAAAAAGGAGAGAGAGAAAGAGGGGGGGGGGGAAGGAAGGAGAAGCAGAGAGAGAGGGAGGAGGAGAAAAAGCACCAAAAAGGGCTCTTTTGGGGCTGTTCTACTCCATTTGTCCATTTAGCTCATTTTAAGTAAGCTCTGACGATTTTAACTTTCACAATCAACACTTCTGTCTGCATTAAGTTGTAAATACAGAGAGATGAACACAGACAGTCTGTTCCCATTCCCCAAGGCCAATCTCCCCCTGGCCCTTCCCCCACTCGTCCCCTCTCCCATTTCTTGCCCCCTCCCACCATGCCCAGAACATTCCTCCTCTTCTCTCTGGGATGGCAGATGTGAGAATTACTGAGCACCTTAGCACACGTCAGAGGACTCAAAAAAAAAAAAAAAAACGTTCAGTCAACCAGGAGTTTGTGCTTCTTTGTGATACACTGAGGTGGTATATGCAGGGGCTGGAACAGTAGCCTTTGGGCCAGCAGGACCGGAGGTCAAATCCTTCCTCAGAAGGCAAGTGACTGCTCCTTTCTAAGCCTCAGTTTTCTCATCTATAAAGTGGGGATCATCAGAGCACCAACCTCCCAAAATCCTCTCTACAAAGTGCCAGAGAAATGGGAGCGCTTACCATTGTTAGTGTGAAGGGAATGCCCGAACTAGCAGTCCTTGTCCTAGGTCACAGGGTCCAGTCCCCCCCAGCACACCTGCCAAGTCCTCATCCAGTCTCTGATTAAAGACCTCCAGGAAGGGCAAGGCCAGCCTATCCCTGCTGGAAATGGCTCCTTTCACTTTGGGAATGCTGAATTTGACTCTCTGCAATGTCCCCCAGCTCCAGGCTCCTGGTTCGACCCTGTATGCTTCATCACTTCCAGTGACTGAGGCACAATGTACAACAGACCTTTCAGCGACATGTTCTAGGAGGCCTCAGGACATCTGCCAGCAGAAGCTGGATGACCATTCAATCTGGGTGGCCAGTATGCTAGAGGTAACCCTCTTGCAGATGCAGACTAGACCAGTGGCCACAGGGGTCCTTTCTCATTTGACAACTCTGTGCCACCATCTCAAGTAACCATCACAGCCTGCCAAATGTCTACAAAAGACCAGCCTCCACTTCGCTAACATCCACCCCTTGAAACAGGTTCTTCATGAAGACAGCTGATTAGAGGCTGCCATCCAGATGAACTCTCCCAACACTCCCATCCAAACAACTTCGAAATAATGCCTTAAATCAAATTTTGGAGTGGTGTAGCCAACAAAAAGTTGGGGTAATAGATTTTTCCAGCCTAAGAAAACTTTGGTTGGCAGGAGGGGTCTATGATGCCAGGTTGGAGGCCCATCTAGAGCACAGAACATGCATTGCCAGCACCAGCCAGCAGGTCCTGGAGGTGGCCACAGTAGCAGTTTCAGGAGCTCTCTCCAGAGATGGTGAGGGGGTCAGACAATTGGTCAAAAAGAGATTCCAGGGTACGCATTACTAGCGCTCGCGCGTGCGCGCGCGTGCGCGCACACACACACACACTCAATCACTCACTCAGTTGTGTACAGCACTAGCAATTGGTGCTGACCGGCAACTCTATTGCCCATATGCAATTCTCGGTCTTAATTCCAGGGCTGAAAGAAGCACCAGCACTTGTGGCTACAGGGGACCGTGGGCTTATCCTGAGTAAAGAACAGAGCACAGACCAGGACAGCAGGGATCACACCACCTTGGAAGGACCAAAAACGTACAGGCACCCCACCCCTCCACCCCGAACTAGCTCTGCAAATAGCTGCATGAAAAACCCTGAAGCTTGGGACATTGTCTCCTCACCCAACTTTAACATAAAATGAAAAGTCAAGAAATAAGCCAGAAAAACGAGCAAACGACAACAACAACAAAAAACCTGACCATAAGAAACTACTATGGTGGCAGGGAAGACCAAGATATAAATTCCGAAGAAGATAACTATGCAAAACCAGCTACAAACAAAGCCTCAAAGAAAAGTGATAATTGAATCCAAGCCCAACAAAAATTCCTAGAAGGATTAAAGAAAGAGATGAGTGGTTGAGGGAAAATCAGGAAAAGAAATGAGAGTGATGCTAAAAAATTATGAAAAGAGAATTAGTAGTTTGGTAAAAGAGGCACATGCATGCATTTGAGCGCGCACGTGCGCACACACACACACACACACACACACACAAAATGCTGAAGAAAATAACATCTTAAAAAACAGAATTGACCAAAAGATAAAAGAGGCATGAAAATCCATTGAAGAGAAGAACTCTTTAAAAAGCAGAATAGGCCAAACAGAAAAGGAGGTACAAAAATTCACTGAAGAAAAGAACTTAAAAACCAGGACTGATCAAATGGAAAAAGAGGTACAAAATCTCACCAAAAAAGATAATTTCTTAAAAATTAGAATTGGAAAAGTGGACGCTAATTATTCCATGAGACATCAAGAAACAAACAAAATTGCAGGAATAAAAAAAGAAGAAAATGTAAATTATCTCATTGGAAAAACAACTGACCTGGAAAAGAGATCAGGGAGAAATAATTTAAGAATTATTGGACTACCTGGAAGCCATAATCACAAAAGAGCCTAAAATTTCAAGACATTGAAAATCTCCCTGATATCTTAGATCCAGAGAGTAAAACAGAAATTAGAAGAATCTACCAATCATCTTCTAAAAGAGATCCCAAAATGAAAACTCCCAGGAATATAACGACCAAATTCCAAAGCCCCCAGGTCAATAAGAAAATACTGCAAACAGCCAGAAAGAAACAATTCAAATATCATGGAGCCATAGTTAGGAACATATATTTAGCAGCTTCCACAATAAAGGAGTGGAGGGCATGGAATATATTCTGGAGGGCAAAGGAGCTAGGATTATAACCAAGAATCTCCTACTCAGCAAAACAGAGTATAATCCTTCAGGGGGAAAAATGGACATTTAATTAGAGGACTTTCAAACATTCCTGATGAAAAGGCCAGAGAAGAATAGAAAAATTGATATTCAAACACAAGACTCAAGAGAAAGTAAACAAGAAAGAGAAATTGTAAATGAAACTGTTTAACTGCCTATATGGGAAGATGATACATGTAACTCCTAAGAACTTTATTATTTTTAGGGCAGTTAAAAGGAGTCTACATAGATAGAGGGCATGGGTCTGAGTTAATTATGTTGGCATAATCTAAAAAAATGGGGGGTGAGAAAGAGGGATGCACTGGGAGAAGGGGGAAGGGAGAGGCAGAATGGAGAAATTTTTTTCACATAAAAAAGGTGAGCAAAGAAGAACTTTTATAATGGAAAGAAAAACTGGGGGGGGGGGGGGTGAGGAGGGGGGAGGAGTGCCAGGCAATGCTTGAATCTCACTCTCATCGGAATTGGCTCAAAGAGAATAGAATACACACACACACACACACACACATACACACACACTCACACTCAATCACTCACTCAGTTGTGTACAGAAATATAATCTATCCAACAGGGAAACAAGAGGGGAAGGAAATAAAAGAAAGGGAGGATGATGATGAAAGGGAGGGTAGATTAAGGGAGGCTGTGGTTAGAAGCAAAATAGACTTTTGAGGAGGGACAGGACAAAAAAAAAAGACAGAAAAGGTAGGGCAGCTAGGTGGCACAGTGAGTACAGCACCAGCCCTGGAGTCAGGAGGACCTGAGTTCAAATCCGGCCTCAGACACTTGTGACCTTGGGCAATTCACTTAACCCCAATTGCTCTGCCCTCCCCCCTCCAAAAAAAAAAGACAGGAAAAAAAAGAAAGAAAAGAGATAGAAGAAAATAGAAAGGAAATACACAGGAATCATGAATGTGAATGGAATGAGCTCACCCATAAAATGGAAGCAGAACAGTTTAAAAGCCAGAATCCAACAATATGCTGTTTACACTTGAAACAGAAAGACACACACAGAGTTAAAATAAAGGGATGGGGGACGGAGCCAAGATGGCGGCTGGAAAGCAGGGACTAGCCTGGGGACTCCCTGCCTAATCCCTCCAAAAACCTATAAAAAATGGCTCTCAACCAATTCTAGAACGGCAGAACCGACAAAACAGCAGAGGGAAGCAGGGCTCCACCCCAGGACAGCCTGGATGGTCTCTGGGTGAGGTCTATCCCACACGGAGCTGGGATCAGAGCAGAGCCCAGCACGAGCAGCGGGACCAACCAGACCAGGAGCCAGGCGGAATGTGCCCTACCACCCTGAATCAGTGAGCTGTGGCAGTTACCAGACTTCTCAACCCACAAACACCAAAGACTGTGGAGAAGGTTAGTGGGAAAAGCTGCGGGAGTGGAAGGAGTTCGAGGTTTGGCTACCGCTCCAGGGGTAGGGAGGTGGGGCAGCTACAGCTGTTGTTGCTTCCGGCCCCAGGCCCACCTGGTGGGAGGAATTAAGTGGTGGATCAGAGCAGGAGTGCACAGCCTGCTGAAGATCTAAGCCCAGTCCGGGTTGGGGGTTCTTGGGGAAGGAGCAGTGCTGTGGCAGAGCTGGCACATCGCCCCCAAACATGGAACATAGAACTCTTTAGTCTACAAGCAGTCATAACCCACTGAAAAACTCAAGGGTCAAGTTAGTTGGTTGGGAATATGGCCAGGCAGCGAAAACGCACCCAGATTCAGTCTCAGACTTTGGATTCTATCTTTGGTGACAAAGAAGACCAAAACACACAGACAGAAGAAGTTAACAAAGTCAAAGAGCCTACAACAGAAACCTCCAAGAAAAACATGAATTGGTCCCAGGCCATGGAAGAGCTCAAAAAGGATTTGGAAAAGCAAGTTAGAGAAGTAGAGGAAAAATTGGGAAGAGAAATGAGAAGGATGCGAGAAAAACATGAAAAACAAGTCAATGATTTGCTAAAGGAGACCCAAAAAAATACTGAAAAATACACTGAAGGAAACAACACCTTAAAAAATAGACTAACTCAAATGGCAAAAGAGCTCCAGGGGCGGAGCCAAGATGGCGGCTGGTAAGCACGGACTAGAGTGAGCTCCGTACCCGAGTCCCTCCAAAAACCTATAAAAATGGCTCTGAACCAATTCTAGAATGGCAGAACCCACAGAACAGCAGAGGAAAGCAGGGCTCCAGCCCAGGACAGCCTGGATGGTCTCTGGGTGAGGTCTATTCCACACGGAGCTGGGAGCTGGGAGCTGGGATCTGGGAACGGAGTGGAGCAGAGCCCAGCCTGAGCGGTGTGGACGATCTAGACCAGAAGCCGGGCGGAGGGGGCCCTAGCGCCCTGAATATGTGAGCTGCGGCAGTTACCAGACCCCTCGACCCACAAACACCAAAGACTGCAGAGAAGGTTAGTGGGAAAAGCTGCGGGAGTGGAAGGAGTTCGCGGTTCGGCTTCCAGCCCCGGGGGCAGTGGAGGTGGGGCAACTACAGCTGTTATTACTTCCGGCTCCAGGCCCACCTGGTGGGAGGAATTAAGTGGCGGATCAGAGCAGGAGTGCAACAGCCTGCTGAAGATCTAAGTCCAGTCTGGACTAGGGGTCCTTGGGGAAGGAGGAATGCGGCTCTGACAGAGCTGGCACCTCCCCCCCAAACGTAGAACATAGAACTCGTTGGTCTACAAGCAGTCATACCCCACTGAAAAACTCAAGGGTCAAGTCAGTTGGTTGGGAATATGGCCAGGCAGCGAAAACGCGCCCAGATTCAGCCTCAGACTTTGGATTCTTTCTTTGGTGACAAAGAAGACCAAAATATACAGCCTAAAGAAGGCAACAAAGTCATAGAGCCTACAGCAAAAGCCTCCAAGAAAAACATGAACTGGCCCCAGGCCATAGAAGAACTCAAAAAGGATTTGGAAAAGCAAGTTAGAGAAGTAGAGGAAAAATTGGGAAGAGAAATGAGAATGATGTGAGAAAACCATGAAAAACAAGTCAAGGACTTGCTAAAGGAGACCCAAAAACATACTGAAAAATACACTGAAGAAAACAACACCTTAAAAAACAGACTAACTCAAATGGCAAAAGAGCTCCAAAAAGCCAATGAGGAGAAGAATGCCTTGAAAGGCAGAATTACCCAAATGGAAAAGGAGGTCCAAAAGACCACTGAAGAAAATACTACTTTAAAAATTAGACTGGAGCAAGTGGAAGCTAGTGACTTTATGAGAAATCAGGATATTATAAAACAGAACCAGAGGAATGAAAAAATGGAAGACAATGTGAAATATCTCCTTGGAAAAACCACTGACCTGGAAAATAGATCCAGGAGAGATAATTTAAAAATTATTGGACTACCTGAAAGCCATGATCAAAAAAAGAGCCTAGATGCCATCTTTCAGGAAATTATCAAGGAGAACTGCCCTGATATTCTAGAGCCACAGGGCAAAATAGAAATTGAAAGAATCCATCGATCACCTCCTCAAATAGATCCCAAAAAGAAATCTCCTAGGAATATTGTTGCCAAATTCCAGAGCTCCCAGATCAAGGAGAAAATACTGCAAGCAGCCAGAAAGAAACAATTTGAGTATTGTGGAAACACAATCAGAATAACCCAAGATCTGGCAGCTTCTACATTAAGAGATCGAAGGGCTTGGAATGCGATATTCCGGAGGTCAATGGAGCTAGGATTAAAACCTAGAATCACCTACCCAGCAAAACTGAGTATCATGTTCCAAGGCAAAATATGGAGTTTCAATAAAATAGAGGACTTTCAAGCTTTCTCAGTGAAAAGACCAGAGCTGAATAGAAAATTTGACTTTCAAACACAAGAATCAAGAGAAGCATGAAAAGGTAATCAAGAAACGGAAATTGCAAGGGACTTACTAAAGTTGAACTGTTTTGTTTACATTCCTACATGGAAAGATGATGAGTATGATTCATGAGACCTCAGTATTAGGGTAGTTGAAGGGAATATGCATATATATATATGTGTGTGTGTGTATATATATATATATATGTTTATGTATATATATAAGTGAATGTGTATGTATATATCTATGTGTATATGTATGTAGGTGTATGTATGTGTGTATATATATATATGTAAAAGAGAGAGAGCAGACACAGGGTGAGTTGAAGATGAAGGGAAGATATCTAAAAGAAATAAAATGAAATTAAGGGATGAGAGAGTAACATACTGAGAGAGGGAGATAGGGAGAGATAGAATGGGGTGGATTATCTCACATAAAGGTGGCAAGAGGAAGCAGTTCTATGGGAGGAGGGGAGAGGGCAGGTGAGGGGGGAATGAGTGAATCTTGCTCTCATCAGATTTGGCCTGAGGGGGAATACCATACATACTCAGTTGGGTATCTTACCCCACAGGAAAGAAGAGGGAGGAAGATAAAAAAAAATAAAAAAAAAATAAAAGGCGGGGGGATGATGGAGGGGAGGGCAGATGGGGGTGGAGGTAATCAAAACAAACACTTTGGATAGGGGACAGGGTCAAGGGAGAAAATTCAATAAAGCGGGATGGGTTGGGAAGGAGCAAAATGTAGTTAGCCTTTCACAACATGAGTACTGTGGAAGGGTTATACATAATAATACATGTGTGGCCTAGGTTGAATTGCTCAACTTCTTAGGGAGGGTGGGTGGGAAGGGAAGAGGGAAGAGAATTTGGAACTCAAAGTTTTAAAATCAGACGTTCAAAAACAAAAAAAGTTTTTGTATGCAACTAAAAAATAAGATACACAGGCAATGGGGCGTAGAAATTTATCTTGCCCTACAAGAAAGGAAGGGAAAAGGGGATGAGAGGGGAGGGGGTGATAGAGGGGAGGGCTGACTGGGGAACAGGGCAACCAGAATATAAGCCATCTTGGAGTGGGGGGGAGGGTAGAAATGGGGAGAAAATTTGTAATTCAAAATGTTGTGAAAATCAATGCTGAAAACCAAATATGTTAAATAAATAAATTGCATTTAAAAAAAAAAAAGAGCTCCAAAAAGCCAATGAGAAGAATGCCTTGAAAGGCAGAATTAGCCAAATGGAAAAGGAGGTCCAAAAGACCACTGAAGAAAATACTAATTTAAAAATTAGATTGGAGCAAGTGGAAGCTAGTGACTTTATGAGAAATAAAGATATTATAAAACAGAACCAAAGGAATGAAAAAATGGAAGACAATGTGAAATATCTCATTGGAAAAACCACCGACCTGGAAAATAGATCTAGGAGAGAGAATTTAAAAATTACTGGACTACCTGAAAGCCATGATCAAAAAAAGAGCCTAGATATCATCTTTCAAGAAATTATCAAGGAGAACTGCCCTGATATTCTAGAGCCACAGGGCAAAATAGAAATTGAAAGAATCCATCGATCGCCTCCTCGAATAGATCCCAAAAAGAAATCTCCTAGGAATATTGTCGCCAAATTCCAGAGCTCCCAGATCAAGGAGAAAATACTGCAAGCAGCCAGAAAGAAACAATTTGAGTATTGTGGAAACACAATCAGAATAACACAGGATCTGGCAGCTTCTACATTAAGAGCTCGAAGGGCTTGGAATACGATACTCCGGAGGTCAATGGAGCTAGGATTAAAACCAAGAATCACCTACCCAGCAAAACTGAGTATCATGCTCCAAGGCAAAATATGGACTTTCAAGAAAATAGAGGACTTTCAAGATTTCTCAGTGAAAAGACCAGAACTGAATAGAAAATTTGACTTTCAAACACAAGAACCAAGAGAAGCATGAAAAGGTAATCAAGAAAAAGAACAAGAAAAAGAAATTGCAAGGGACTTACTAAATTTGAACTGTTTTGTTTACATTCCTACATGGAAAGGTGACATGTATGATTCATGAGACCTCAGTATTAGGGTAGCTGAAGGGAATACACATATATATATGTTTATGTATATATGTATATAAGTGAATGTGTATGTATGTATATATCTGTGTGTGTGCGTGTGTGTGTATATATATATATATATATATATATATATATATATATAGAAAGAGAGAGAGAGAGAGAGAGAGAGAGAGAGAGAGAGAGAGGAGACACAGGGTGAGTTGAAGATGAAGGGAAGATATCTAAAAGAAATAAAATCAAATTAAGGGATGAGAGAGGAACATATTGAGAGAGGGAGATAGGGAGAGATAGAATGGGGTGGATTATCTCCATAAAGGTGGCAAGAGGAAGCAGTTCTGTGGGAGGAGGGGAGAGGGCAGGTGAGGGGGGAATGAGTGAATCTTGCTCTCATCAGATTTGGCCTGAGGAGGGAATACCATACATACCCAATTGGGTATCTTACCCCACAGGAAAGAAGAGGGAAGAAGATAAAAAAAAAGGGGGGGGATGATGGAGGGGAGGGCAGATGGGGGTGGAGGTAATCAAAAACAAACACTTTCAAAAGGGGACAGGGTCAAGGGAGAAAATTCAATAAAGGGGATGGGTTGGGAAGGAGCAAAATATAGTTAGTCTTTCACAACATGTGTATTGATGAAGGGTTGTACATAATGATACACTTGTGGTCTATGTTGAATTGCTTGACTTCTTAGGGAGGGTGGGTGGGAAGGGAAGAGGGGAGAGAATTTGGAACTCAAAGTTTTAAAAACAGATGTTCAAAAACAAAAAAAATAGTTTTTGCATGCAACTAGAAAATAAGATACACAGGCAATGGGGCGTAGAAATTTATCTTGCCCTACAAGAAAGGAAGGGAAAAGGGGATGGCAGGGGAGTGGGGTGACAGAAGGGAGGGCTGACTGGGGAACAGGGCAACCAGAATATACATCATCTTGGAGTTGGGGGGAGGGTAGAAATAGGGAGAAAATTTGTAATTCAAACTCTTGTGAAAATCAATGCTGAAAAGTAAATTTGTTAAAGAAATAAATATAAAAATAAAAATTATGAAAAAGTAAAAAATAATACATATATAGTTAATCTTTCACAACATGAGTATTGTGGAAGGGTTATACATAATGATACACATGTGGCCTATGTTGAACTGCTTGACTTCTTGGGGAGGGTAGGTGGGAAGGGAGGAGGGGGGAGACTTTGGAACTCAAAGTTTTTAAAAACTAGACGTTCAAAAACAAAAAAAAAAAAGTTTTTGCATGCAACTAGAAAATAAGATACACAGGCAATGGGGAGTAGAAATTTAGCTTGCCCTACAAAAAAGGAAGGGAAGAGGGGATGGGAGGGGAGTGGGAGGGCTGACTGGGGAACAGGGCAACCAGAATATACGCCATCTTGGAGTGGGAGGGGAGGGTAGAAATGGGGAGAAAATTTGTAATTCAAACTCTTGTGAAAACCAATGCTAAAAACTAAATATGTTAAATTAATAAATTATATTTAAAAAAAATAAAGGGATGGCACAGAATCTAATACACTTCAGCTAAAATAAAAAAGGCAGGGGCAGAAATCATGATCTCAGACAAGGTAAAAGAACAATTCGTTGTTTTCAGCCATTTTCAACTGTAACTCTGTGACTCCATTTGGAGTTTTCTTGGCAAAAATACTAGAGTGGTTTGCCATTTCCTTCAAGCTGCCCCAAAAGCAAAAACAGACCTGTTAACAGGTTTTTACTGATCAAGTCTCTAACCTGGGAATACCTGGAGCTGCACAAAGCAGGCCTAGAGACAAGGGTGCCAGTATTGGGTCCTGAAGGCCATAGAGAACCATTGCAGTTTACTGAGTAGGGGGGTAATGTGGTTGGATCTGCACTTCAGGAAAATCTCGTAAGTGGCTGAATGGAGGAGGGATTGTAGAGGGGAGATACTTGTGGCAGGCAGACCCCACAGCAGCTGTTGTCAAAGCCAGGCATCAGGTGATAAGGGTCTGCACCAGGGTGGAGGCTGTGTCAGAGAAGAGGGCATATTCAAGAAATGAAGTCAACAGGCCTTGGTGCCATATTGGATCAGGAGGTAAGAGATGGTGAGAAGTCCAGAATGACTTCTACAATGTGAGCCCAAGGGTCTCTGGGAGGAGGGTGTCATCCCCTATCATGATAGAAAGCGAGAGAGTTTATTGGGGGAAGATAATGAGTTCATTTTTGTACATATTGAGTTTAAGATGTCTACTGGGCATCCAGTTTGAGATGTCTGAAAGGCAAATGGAGATGGAGGACCAGAGGTCAGCAGAGATGTTGGGGCTGGAAAAGGAGATTCGAGAATCTTCAGCTTAGAAATGGTAATTAAATCCATGGGAGCTGATGAGATCCCCAAGTGAAGTAGGATAGAGGGAGAAGAGAAGAGGGCCTAGGACAGAGCCCTGAGGGTCATCTGTGGTTAGAGGAAGTGACCTGGAGAAAGATCCAGCAAAGGAGACAGAGAAGGAGCAGTCAGAGAGGGAGGAGAAGAACCAGGGGAGCCTGATGTCCTGAAAACCAAAGTGTAGACAGTGTCAAGGAGAAGAAAGTGATCCACAGGGCCAAAGGCTACACAGAGGCCCAGGGCAATGAAGACTTAGAAAAGGCCAGTGGATTTGAATGTTTGGTGATTTAACGGAAAAGTTTTGCTGATATATCTTTCGTATTGATGTCACCTTTGCTTCCAAATGTATCCCTCCCCTCCCCTGTCATGACCTAGAAAGCTATCCCCACTAACAAAGAACAAAAAAGAGAAAAAAGAAAACAGCTCAGTGACCCTAACCAACATATCCACTGGCCTGACGGCATATCCAGTGTTCTGCACCCACAGTGCCCCGCCTACAAAGAAGGGGCTGCCTCCCCTCCTCTCTTTTTTAGGCCCAAGCTTGATCATCACAGTTACAGAGCATTTCCATTTCATTCTGTGCACTGTTCACTTCATTTTCTCCAGGTCCATCAGTCTTGCCACACTTCTCTGCATTCTTCACATTTCTAGTATTCCGTCACATTCATTCACTACAATTTCTTGGGTAATTCCTTAATCAATGAGCCTCTACTT